>NW_026997717.1:0-191105 GCF_035044405.1 Drosophila montana
CAAGACGGACGACGAAAAAAAAATGGGTTTTCGTGCGCACTGTTGATGTTTTGCAAGTGATTTGTTGTTGCTTGCTATGGTAAATGAGCTTTATTTTTGAGTTTGATTTTGCGTTTGCGGACCAACTCGATCGACCGCACGCGATTTTTATAACGGTAAAAAAAGCTCGGAGTGTGTCTTCAGCTCTGTCTTTTTATTACTCAATGACAAGCCACTTGCTATCGCTCGTGAAGTGTTTCGAAAAAGAGCTTTTGATCCAAAAGCCTCCTCTGTCTCTTTATTACTCAATGAATGCATTTGTAGCCTACGAGAAATCGGCATCGACTGACTCTCTGATCGTTTTCTCTCAGAGCGGACGATCTGACCGTTTGCTCTCTCTTGTAGCCTTCTAGCGGCGACCACTGCGTGTTGCTCGCTCGGCTACTTGCTCTTCTGGAACTTTCCCGAATCCTACACAAATAGTAATTCTGATTGGAATATGTTAATAATGGCAGCTTTTGCATAAACTTTTAAACTATCCCGTTTATGTTTTTGTTATTTAAAGACATGCTGTGTTTTTCTTCTTTTTATGTCCAGGGGTTATTTGTTGATCATATAATTCGTCATCGAATTTAAGATTAAATGTAATCTTCATCTCTAATTGGCTTTCATTTCAATTACATGAATCGCTTTATATTGCACTGGCAGCCATTTCCGGTTGCTATCAATTGTCGACTGGGAAGTATTTTCCAGCGAAGGAGTCATTCACCTTGCAGCCGATTAAAAATAATCGCAACACGGGAATAGGATCCACCAAGTGCTTAGCATACTCGTAGTTATTATTTTCGTAGGCAATATATACACAATATACTTTGGACCGCCCGTGGATTCAATGTGTTGTCGTGTGGCGTATTGGCCAAACGCGGCGGGGCACTTGGGAGTGGGTGTAGTGGGTGGATAGAGAAAACATCGCGTAGGTAGGCGATTCGTGTGGAGGTGAACATATTCCATCGCTAATAGGCAAACAAAGGGAAATCAATCTTTTTGGGGACTTTGAGCACATTGGTAGGCATATGTTTACATACCAACACATGCGTACAGTCATGCATACCTATATACATATGTTGCTGTTCGAATTATGAATTTGAGTGAAAACCATGTTGAGCGGTGTGTGGCTTGGCAGGGCTATAGGGAAATATTTGCATGCCTTTGTGGACTTTTTCAATATGATTTATGACCTAAATTGTTGGTGCACACACCCGCACTCAAGCATAATACCACATATGGCCGCCTTTGCCTGTTTGTTTCGCTGCGCCCTGGAAGCGCACAAAAGCATGATACACTTTTGTTTTATGAGTCTATAAGTAGGCTGGCAGATACACCTTTATACATATGTATTTATGGCTGATGTGCGCGGGTGTGTGTGCATGTGTGTGTATGTACATAGTCTTTTTTACTGTTGTTTTCCTATTAATTCTCCATATATTATTTTGTACAAAATAGGAAATTACTAAATCTATTATTAAAGATTTATTGAATGAAACTTCAAAATAAAGAGAAAATAAATGCAAGCAACTATTTGTTAGTTATTTATTTAGCCTTGGTAACCAACTTGTTGTAATAAAAATTTTCTGATGTCTAAAATCTAGTTTTGTGAGGCATAAAACCAAACACACTATAAATACGGGTTATGCCATCTTTCATGCCTTAATTGATAAGATGCCAGATATTTTTCTTACATTTAATTTTTTATCGATTTTTTATTGAATTTTAATAAATCTATTTATTTTTTTTTTTCAAATGAATATCAAATTTTCCGTGCTTATTTAAGTTTAGATTAGTTTAGTTACTTTTTTAAAATTTTTTGTTTCATTAATTGTTCTCGTATGTTTCGTACATATGTATGTAACATATTTATATATATCATATTTCATTTGTTTGCGCATACCACACAATAAAAACTGTTGGCTTAATTTAAACTATTTTAGAAGGGTTTTTCTTTAATTTTAATTTAATACTTTTTTGCTTAAAAACAGAAAAAACTTTTTTCGCATTGTCAGCGCTCTATTCCACATCATCAATTTTCTTTTCAGTTTAGTTGGGGTTCGTAAGGACAGGATACGAGAAAACCCTACAGCAGTTCAGTTTTATTATACCCTGAACCAAAGACAATATAATTTATAGTAATTTATATTGTCTTTGCCTGAACCCATTGAAAATGAGTAAAAAGGGTATAATGTCCCTGTGCAAATGTATGTAACAGGCAGAAGGAAGCATCTCCGACCCCATAAAGTACATACATTCTTGATCAGCATCAACAGCCGAGTCGATCTAGCCATGTCCGTCTGTCTGTCCGTCCGTCCGTCCATCCGAATTTATGAACGCAAGGATCTCAGAACCTATTAGAGCTAGAGACTTGGAATTTTAGCTGTAGGTCCTCCTAATGCCCGCGCAGATCGAGTTTGTTCCCGATATCGAGAAAAATCGATTTCGAAATCCAGTATTTTTCGCAATTTTGGTAAATAATAAGAGTTAGAGTCAACATATATTTAGCTTTTAGAAGAGTATATATATATCATGTAGCTTTCACTTTATACCTATCGCCACCTCCCCTTTACCACCACAAAGCTATAAATCAAGTTAGTAAGCCAACTTGTACAATTACACACAATTAATGCAATTGATAATACAATTGAGAATACACAAATATTCTATATTCAATTCTACAATAAGATGTACTGTCGAAAATTTCATTAAGATCGGTTAAGAAACACAAAAGTTATGTGCGCACGTGCTAGCAGCACAGCTGCTGCGCAAATTCCAAGAATTTCTGTATACATGTACACACACACACATTCATGCGTATTTGCTTTGAATTTTATCAACAGCATTGCAATTGCGATTGTATTGTTTTCTGTGCTGCTATTTTAATTGATTTTTTTCTTATCAAGCTCAGTTATTGTCGTGGCCCTTGAGTAGAGGCAGCGTCAAGTGGTGCGGTTAGTTGCGAGTTCGAAGCCTGCCAGGGGAACCATTTTTTTTATTTTAATTTCTCTTTATTATTACTAAAGCAAACGAGCGTGTAGCGAGCTGCATTTGGTGTTGAAAGAAGAGGGTTAGGGATATCCCCTAGTCGGGAGCTCCCGACTAGAACCTCTTACTTGTTCTAAGTTCTACTACTCCTCCTTTGGTTTATTTCTACCAAGAGCTCGAGAAATCCGATTACTTCTTATCTCAATCAGTCGTGATTGAACATCACAATAAAGAAGACGTATCAAGGCTATTTTGTGTTACAGTTTGCTAGCGACATTGGTCTTTTAGTAATATGCTACCTAAAAATTTGTATACCCTGAACCCCTTATGTGTTTGTGCAAATGTATGTAACAGGCAGATGGAAGCATCTCCGACCAAATAAAGTATATATATTTTTAATCAGAATCAATAGCCGAGTCGATCTAGCAATGTCCGCCTGTCTGTCTGTCCGTCTGTCCGTCTATCCGTCCGTCCGTCTGTCCGTCTATCCGTCCGTCAGTCTGTCCGTCTGTAGAAGCTCTTACTTGTTTTCATTAGATCAGACGCTTATTATACTCTGAACCCATTAAAAATGGGTAAACAGGGTATATTGTTTTTGTGCAATTGTATGTAACAGGCAGAAGGAAGCATCTCCGACCCCATAAAGTATATATATTTTTGATCAGCATCAATAGCCGAGTTGATCTAGCCAAGACCGTCTGTATGTCCGTCTGTCCGTCCGACTGTTCTTATGCATGTAAGCAAGGGTCTCAGAACCTATAAGACCTAGAGGCCTGAAATTTGGAATGAAGGTCCTCCTAGTGGCCGCGCAATACGATTTTCGATAATCAAATAAATAAACCAATTGGAACTACCCACCGATTTAACCCACGATTTTAATACAATTGACCTTTTGATGAAATACAAATATTTTATTGCACAATATCCACAATCTACTGTGGATTTCATCAAGATCGATTAAGAAACACAAAAGTTATTATAGAAAACGAGTTTTGGCCTGCCATGTATTGTAGGAATTTCTGTGTATGGTATGGTTGTATTTTTAAAAATTGTAAAAAACAAAAATTTTTCCATAAAATAACTTAATTTTCGATCGATCGTTCTTATGACAGATATATGATATAGTAGTCCGATGTATATAAGATTTTGCATAAATGAAGGGAACATTGTAAAACTAATAAATGCCGAGTTTGGTCAAGATATCTTAAAAAACAAAAAAGTTTTCTATACAACAACTTAATTTTCGACCGATCGTTCCTATCGCAGCTATATGATATAGTTGTCCCATATATATAAGATTTGGCATAGGAGGGAGCATTGTATCTTGAAAAACAAAAAAATTTTCATGCTCCAACTTAATCTTCGACCGATCGTTCCTATGGCAACTATATGATAGAGTGGTCCGATTGTGATAGGAGTATAGAAAAACTAATAAATGCCGAGTTTGGTCAAGATATCTTGAAAAACAAAAAAATGTTCCATACAACTTTATGTTCGACCGATCATTCCTATGGCAGCTATATGATATAGTTGTCCGATGTAAATAGGATTTTGCATAAGTCGAGGGAGAATAGTAAAACTATAAATGCCGAGTTTAGTCAAGATATCTTGATAAACAAAAAAATTTTCCTTGCAACAACTTATTTTTCGACCGATCGTTCCTATGGCAGCTATGCCATTCAGTGGTCCGATGTTGAGAGGATTTTGCATTAATATGGGGAGCATAGTAAAACTAATAAATGCCGAGTTTGGTGAAGATATCTTGATAAACAAAGCTGTTTTTCATACAAGAACCTACTTTTCGACCGATCGTTCCTATGGCATCTATATGATATAGTGGTCCGATCCAGCTGGTTTTGACATATGTACTGCGTGCAACAGAAAGAGGGACTTCTGCAAAGTTTCAGGAAGCATCTCCGACCCCATAATGTATATATATTCTTGATCAGCATCAATAGCCGAGTCGATCTAGCTATGTCCGTCTATGTCCGTATGTATGAACGCAATGATCTCAGAACCTATTAGAGCTAGAGATATTAGCTGTATGTCCTTCTAGTGCCCGCGCAGATCGAGTTTGTTTCCTATATTCGATAACTTGCTCCGTTTTCAAGTAATCGATAAAAATCGATATCGAAATCCTGTTTTTTTAAGCAATTTCGGCAAATAATATGAGCTAGAGTCACCAAACTTGACATGTAGTTTCTAGAATAGTATACGTATATCAAGTACCCGCTACCACCAAATAGCTATAAATCAAATAAATAAAGAGACCCGTTCACAAGATTATCTCTATATTCGGCCTTTGTGCGGTCAATATTAGAGTATGCTTCTTATATCTGGAGCCCATCCGCAATTGTGCATACAAACAGGATTGAAAGGCTGCAAAAACAGTTTTTAAAATTTAATTTACATTGCCTAAACTTTGCTGACCCCTTACCGCCATACAGATTTAGGTGTCGACTACTACACTTGTCATCTCTGGAAGATAGAAGAATGATTTCAGCACTGCTTTTTCTAAACAACTTAATTGTAGGAATAATTGAATGCCCTTCCCTTCTTGCTCGCGTTAATTTTAATGTGCCGAGCAGATCTTTGCGATACCATTTGCCGTTTTCTGTGGGGACTCATAGAACTGCTTATGCAAGTAACGAGCCTATGATCAGATCACTAAAGCTTTATAATAGTCTACCAACTGAAATGCGTTTTGATTTTTCTGCCAATAGTGCTCAAGTTAAAAATAAGCTTAAAGAATTCTTCCTTTATATCTCATTAATTCCACATCTTTTTTTAGCTTCATATTTTCTGTTTAGTTAATTAGTTATTTAAGATAATATTTTGTAAATTAAAATAACCTGAAAGCTACCAGCATTGGTTAATAAATAAATAAATAAATTTGTATTGCCACAATTTAAAGCCACAATTTCAATGCAGTTAAGAATTTTTGAAAATATACAAATATTAGCAGAATCAGATCAAAATTAATAAAATTTCATCAATGTTGGTTAAGAAACACAAAAGTATGGTATATTAGCAGACTGTCAGACTGTGTCAGCGGCAGCTGGCGCAAATCGCAAGAATTTCTGTATACATGTGCACACACACATTCACGCGCGTTTTATACCCTTGCAGAGGGTATTCTAATTTTGTCGTGAAATGTGTAACGCATAGAAGGAGACATCTCCTAAACCATAAAGTATATATATTCATGATCAGTATCAACGTCCGAGTCGATATAGCCATGTCCGTCTGTCCGGCTGTCTGTCTGTCTGTTTCTATGCAAACTAGTCTCTCAGTTCTAAATCTATCTTTATGAAACTTTGCAGAAGTCCCACTTTCTGTTGCACGCAGTACATACGTCGAAACCAGATAGATCGGACCACTATATCATAGAACTGCCATAGGAACGATCGGTTAAAAAGTAGGTTCTTGTATGAAAAATATTTTTGTTCATCAAGATATCTTGACCAAACTCGGCATTTATTAGTCTTACTATGCTACTCATATATATGCAAAGTCCTATCAACATCGGTCCGCTATATCATATAGCTGCCATAGGAACGATCGGTCGAAAATTAAGTTGTTGCAAAGAAAATTGTTTTGTTTTTCACGATATCTTGACGAAACTCGGCATTTTTTAGTTTTACTACGCTCCTCATATATATGCAAAATCATATCATCATCGGACCACTATATCATATAGCTGCCGTAGGAACAATCGATCGAATATTAAGTTGTTGCATGAAAAATTTGTTGTTTTTCAAGATATCTTGACCAAACTCGGCATTTATTAGTTTTACTATACTCCTCATACATATGCAAAATCTTATTTACATCGGACTACTATATCATATAGCTGCCGATCGGTCGAACATAAAGTTGTATGGAACATTTCTTTGTTTTTCAAGATATCTTAGCCATATTCGGCATTAATTATTTTCCCTGTGATTACTAGATATTGGCAAAACACTATGAGCTTTATGAAAAGGTGGGGTCTACAAGGGTATTAATTCATCGGCGTGCCGAAAATAGCCCTTATTTTTAATTTTTTTTTGAAATTCTATCAACATGCAGACTGCAGTTTTGCCATTGCGATTGTATTGTATTCTGAGCTGTGTGTATGTGTGTCTATTTTAATGGTTTTTTCGACATCGAAAAGTTGTTGGTTTCGCAGTTTAGATTATTAATTATTGTGGTCTGTTACAAGTTCGAATACTACAGAGGGAATTGTGCTTTTTTTAAAATTTATTTTTATTGCTGCTAAAGAAAAACGAACACGTAGAGCGAGTTGCATTTTGTGTTGGTAGAAGAGGGTTCAGGGTATCCCCTAGTCGGGAGCTCCCGACTATAGCCTCTAACTTGTTTTAGTGTCTATTGGTTGTTGGTTTGGCTGTTGACTAGGGGCACCGGCAAGTATCGTGGTCTGTTACAAGTTCAAATCCTGTCGAGGGAACTTTTTTTTGTAGAATTATTTTTATGACATCTAAAGCAAACGCGTAGCGCGAACTGCATTTGGTTTTATGTTGAAACAGACCAGTTTTGGAAGAAAAATATGATCTGGTTCGCAGCTCGGCTCAGCTGTTTTTAGAGATAATGACTTGGTATACAAAAAATTAAAAGTATTGGTTTAAACCGGCTTGGCTCAAAACAGGTTTGCAAGCGTGATATTAATCGCTGTAAATTTAAACATTTTTTGCATATTACCAATTAATAAAATATTTTATTCTTATAAGAATTTGTAGGGCCTTAACATAGATGGCTAATTAAAATTTATTAAGACTTTCTTAAACCAAGTTTTAGGCTAATAATAAAAAAAAAATAAAATATAATTTCATAAACAGAACAAAAGAATGCAATCGAAATCTAATAACGTTTAAGTGAAATATGGGTAACAATTAGTTTAAGTCTCAAGTACAGTAAAAACAAAGCAAACTAAAAACAGACAAATGATTGAAGCACCTCAATCGATAAGCGCCTAAGGCTAGGCACAGAAATGGAAAATCAGGTCAGAACAGTTAATTCAGCGAATTTGGTTAAGGGATTATACGGATCCACATTGTAATCCACAATTGCTGCTGCAAATGTGCGGCTAATCCAATTGCAGGTGAGCATATATAAAGGCCGAGAGGAAATCAGAGAGAGCGCTGATTTTGTCTTGGGCAACGGCGGATCCATCAATGTGGCCAAGCGGGCCATGGAGTATAATATAACTGTCATCGGGAATGTGTCGACGGTGCTGCGACCGGAGGCGCGTCTGGTGGCCGAGCTACCATTGCTGGGGTGGAATGTGCCGCCGGACGAGCTGCGTCACATACCCTAGCACTGGCTAACGTATCCGGAACCGCCTGAGTCGATGAACTATCTGCTGGGCACACTCTATATATTCTTCACGCTGATGTCGCTGATAGGAAATGGCCTGGTTATTTGGGTCTTCTCAGCAGCCAAATCGCTGCGAACACCCTCGAACATACTGGTCATCAATCTGGCCATCTGCGATTTTCTGATGATGAGCAAAACGCCCATATTAATCTACAACAGCTTGCGCTGGGCAACCTGGGCAGCCAGATCTATGGCATCATTGGCTCCTACACGGGCATCGGCGCGGGAGCGACAAATGCGTTCATCGCCTACGATCCACGCATGGCATATCTCTATATATGAAACCGTTTGTCCTGACTGACTGACTGACTGACTGACTGACTGATTGGTGATCAACGCACAGCCCAAACCGTGAGAGCTAGGAAGCTGAAATTTTCACTGTAGTTACTTTATGTGATGTAGGTGCACGTTAAGACGGGGTGTCAGAGAATTCCACCCGCGAGTGTGGAAAAATCGCGAACAACGTTTGTATGGCATTTTTTTTGCTTACCATCCGATCGGCCTTAAACTCAATTTCAACCAGTAAGAGGTTCTAGTCGGGAACTCCCGACTAGGGGATACCCTGAACCCTCTTCTTCCAACACAAAGTGCAGCTCAAGCTATGCGCTCGTTTGTTTTAGAAGTATTAAAGATAAAATAAAAATAAAAAAGTTCCCTTGTGCCTACTCTACTCAACAGCCACATCAGCAAATAAAAAAAAAAATTACCTAGTCAGGGTTCGAGCTCGTAATTGATAGCGCTACTTTCCACCGCCTCTACTCAACAGCCACACCAATAATTCAGTTTTAATGAGAAAAAAACCAAAACCAGAAATTCTTGGAATTTGCGCAGCAGCTATGCTGCTAACACGTGCGCACATAACTTTTGTGTTTCTTAACCGATCTTAATGAAATTTTCGACAGTACATCTTATTGTAGAATAGAATATAGAATATTTGTGTATTCTCAAAAAGTCAATTGCATATAAATTGTGGCTTAAATTAGTGGGCAATACAAGTTGGATAATTAACTTGATTTATAGCTTTAGGTGGTAGAGGGGGGTTGGCGATAGGTATAAAGTGAAATTTACTTGATATATATATACTATTTTAGAAGCTACATGTCGAATTTGGTGACTCTAGCTCATATTATTCCATATTGCCCAATGAACAGGATTTCGATATCGATTACTTGAAAACGGGGCAAGTTATCGAATATCGAAAGCAAACTCGACCTGCGCGGGTACTAGGAGGACCTACAGCTAAAATTTCAAGTCTCTAGCTCGTATAGGTTCTGAAATTTTTTTGATAAAAAAATATATATATATATAATATTATGGGGTCGGAGATGCTTCCTTCTGCCTGTTACATACATTTGCACAAAAACATTATACCCTTTTTACCCATTTTTAATGGGTTCAGGGTATACAAATCTTTGTTCAAATTCATTTTAGGGGTGTTTCACACTAGAAATGGAAGTCAAAGATTTGATGGGTCATTTCAAAGGATCTATATGAAAAATCATTTGAGACGTGTTTCACATTTTTCACAGAACCCAAATTTCTTCGGTAGAAGTGCGATTCAAAGATTTTTTGGGCTAAGTTTTAAATTTTTTCCGATTTGCTTCAAACTTATTTTCAAAGCTCTATATAAGACATTAATGAATACGTGTTTCAGCTATTTAGGAAATACCACCCACAACAGTGGGTTATTAGCGAAAAATGTTTGTATGAATCTTACATGTTTACCACCCGATCGGCCTCAAGCACATATTCAAAGATCTTTGTGCAAATTCATCTGATGGGTATTTCACATTTTTTGGAAAGTCCATCCCTCCTTGGTGGAAATGGGGTTCAAAGATTGGGCGGTCGGCGTTTCGTTCTCAAATTTATTTCCATGGATCAACATAAGAAATCATTTGAGACGTGTTACACATTCTTGTCAAAATCAAAGCTTTCACGGTGGAAAGTGCAATTTTACAATTATTTTGGTGAAGTTTTAAGTTTCGTCCGATTTGCTTCAAACCTATTTTTAAAGCTCTACATAGAACTAATGAATACGTGTTTTAGGGGTTTGGGAAATTCCACCGGCAACAGTGGTAAATTGGCGGAAAACGTTTGTATGAAAGTTGTTCGTTTACCGTCCGAGCAGTGTCAAAATCATTCTTAAAGCTTTTTGGGAAAATACTTTTTATACGTGCCACGTGCAATGCCGGGATATACCCGCTAGTTCATCTATATGTATGCCACGACATTTGTGGTAGCCTGTTATACGGAAGCGTAGGGTCGCTGAGGCCCGAAGGCTATTTGACCTCCTGCATGTTCGACTATCTGATGGATAACTTTGATACCATGGAAGGAAAAATGACGCACGGCAAGGCCAAAGCCATGATTATATTCATCTATATGTATGCCACGCCATTTGTTGTAGCCTGCTATACGGAAGCTTGGGGTCGCTTTGTGCCCGAAGGCTATTTGACCTCCTGCACCTTCGACTATCTGACGGATAACTTTGATACGCGCATGTTTGTGGCCACCATCTTCTTCTTCAGTTTCTTCTGCCCCACCAGCATGATCCAGTACTATTACAGCCAGATTGTGAGCCATGTGTTCAGTTATGATAAGGCGCTGCGCAAGCAGGCCAAGAAAATGAACTTCGAATAAAGCGCAGCGATTCGACAAGAGCAAGGAGACGGCTGAGATACGCATTGCCAAGGCGGCCATTACCATTTGTTTCCTATTCATTGTAGCCTGGACACCGTACGGCGTCATGTCGCTGATTGGCGCCTTCGGGGACAAGAGATTGCTGATGCCACAATGATAGCGGCCTGCACCTGCAAAATGGTAGCCTATATAAATCCGTTTGTGTATGCGATCACTCATCCCAGATACCGTATGGAGCTGCAAAAGCGTTGTGCCTGGCTGGCCATCAATGAGAAGAATCCCGAGACTAGCACGGTGGCCTCCACGACGACCACACCCGAGCAGCAACAAACGACGACGGCAGCCTAGAGCTGCGAAATTGCGAATGACCCCTCAAAATGGTCATGAACTTAACTGAACTCGATTCGTAATAAAAAATGCCAGGAAAACAACTATAACAGAAACTCGTAATAAAATGAAAATGTGCTAACAATTATATTATGTCTTTTAATTATTTTAAGTAGCATGCTCTGAAATAAATAGTTAATGAGTGCAAGCAATCAAAGCAAATCATATCTGATAAACTCCCAGTCCTGGCCAATGAATACCCTCTTGTCAGTCAAAACTCTCCACCCGCTCAATAACAGTCACTCTTAGGCAGCAAAACAAAAGGAAAGCAACGGCTGAAATACAATGCGTGAATGCCTAACATTTTGTTCTACTTTCCCTTTGCCCATTAAGTAATAAACAGATATATTTATTACTCAATGCCCTTTGCCGAATGCACTCCGTAACAGAATCCAAAGCAATGCCTTTTTTCTCACTCTCTCACACACTGCAATGTGATTGCGTATTAAAAGTCGAGCGGAACAAAATGAAAGAGGCAAGGTGAGCTCAGCTCTTAATCAGAATATGGCATTCGCTGGCTGATAACAGCATATGGGCATATTTAATGAATGAGCCCCAAATTAACTCTGAACTTTGTTTTGAACAGCTTCAACATTAATTCAGCATGCTAAATTACTTTCTTTTCACTAAATCATGTGCTCCGCAAACAATCCACATTACATATACACAAATACATATATTTGCATTGGTGTTTTATTACTGACCCCTCCCCAAAGAAGACGCTTAGACGCCTTTACATTCGGTCATGATGTATAATTTATTTTCCGAGTTATTAAATTTAATCCTGGATGTCTAAAAGTGGACAGTGATTGGATTATCAAGACAATTTTTCAGCAGTAATGATCAAAATCGGAATGAAAAAAGTAGTCTCAAATTCGCTCTAAAAATTACTATAACATTCTTAATTTATAAATATAATAAGTTTCTGTACCTGTTTTGTAGTTTAGGCGCTTGTTGTTTGGTGTACTTACTATGTGTAGCATATTCAATGTATGACGTTTGTTGTAATGTTCTTGCTGTAGTGTTATTGTTGCAGCAAAGTTTGTTGTGTGGTTGCTTTTCATACAGTGAGTGGGTCATTAGTACAGTATAATTTGCTTAGCTGCCTCGAGTACTTTGCACAGACATTAGAGGCAGCTATCCTAAAAAGGCAGTTAACTTAATTTATTTTTATCCTAAAAGTGAATCGATTTCATATTAACCTCTATTTTTTTTAAGTTGCAATTAATTCTATTTAACAGTACAAAGTTAAATAATCAAATTAATTTATTAACTTTATGTATTTAAATTACATTTAATTCAATTTCTATACAGTTTATTGTATACATAAGAAGAACAAATCAAAAATCAACACATCTGATCATAGATGGCGCAGGTAACTTACATGATATTTATAGAAATTGGCAAAAAAAAATAGGAGACCTCCAATAGGAGGCGCTAAAATGCAAAAGGCTGTTAAGTTAGATGCACTAAACGTAATTAATTTCATACAAAATTAGCTCTTATTGCAGCGAAAAAAAAATTTCAGGCAGCTATCTTACCGATGCACCTAAGTATCGAGGCAGCTAAGCAACTGTATTATAATTTTGACTTGAAATGTGTAACGCATAGAAGGAGACATCTCTGACCCCATAAAGTATATATATTCTTGATCGGTATCAACAACCGAGTCGATATAGCCCTGTCCGTCTGTCAGTCTATTTGTTTCTATGCGAATTATTCTCTCAGTTTTAAAGCTATCATTATGAAACTTTGCAGAAGGCCCCTCTTTCTTGCACGCATTACATATGTCGGAACCGGCTGGATCGGACCACTATATCATATAGCTGCCATAGGAACGATCGGTCGAAACGTAGGTTCTTGTATGAAAAACAGTTTTGTTTATCAAGATATTTTGACCAAGCTCGGCATTTATTAGTTTAACTATGCGTATGCGAAATCCTATTAACATCGGACCACTATATCATATAGCTGCCATAGGAACGATTCAAAGAACGATCGGTCTAAAAGTAAGTTATTGTATGGAAAATTTTTTTGGTTTTCAAGATATTTTGGGCAAACCTGGGAAAACGGCAAAACTTCGGCGTACCGAACTTACTCGTGTTGCTTGATTTTGTTTTTGTAGGTCAAAGAATGGACGGGACAAAGTGTTGTGTTTAAGTCAGTTGCGACTTGGCTGGCGGCCAAAAATTGCTGAGTTCTGCACGTAAAAACATCCATTTTGCTTTGCATGTGCTAACTAAGTGAAATACAAAATGACAACAAAGTGAATTTTACTTTTAAGACGAATCTGCAACTCTTGCAGCCAGTCAAGTGGTGTGCTTAATAACGCTAAAAAATAAAAATATACGCAAACTATCAAAGCAATTTTCTTTGTTTTCTTTAATCACATTATTTTAAGCTCAGCCAACATTTTAGTCTATGCACCTAATTGACTCAAAGAAAAAACTCGTTTCCACCTGATAATATTCTCATATGAATATTTAGTATGACAATATTATATTTACATAATTAAGCATAACTTTCAGACTAACATAAATGTAATGCAAATAAATACGACCTTATTAGCTTTTAAACAGGTATGAGGTTCTAGTCGGGAGCTCCCGACTAGGGAATACCCTAAACCCCCTCATTCCAACACCAAATGCAGCTCGCGCTACGCGCTCTTTTGTTTTAGTTGTAATAAAGATAAATTAAAAACAAGTAAGAGGTTCTAGTCGGGAGCTCCCGAATAGGGGATACCCTGAACCCTCTTATTCTTATATACACCAAATGAAGCACGCGCTCGTTTGCTTTAGTAGTAATAAAGATAAATTAAAAAAAAGCTCCCTTGGCAGGGTTTGAACTTGCATCTGACCGCGCTACTTTCCGCTACCTCTACTCAATAGCAACACCTATAATTAAATCTCTGTGAGAAAAAAACTAATTAAAATAGCAACACAGAAATCAATACAATCGCAACTGCAATGCTGTTGATAGAATTCAAAGTGTGTGTACATGTTGCTGTATCTTTCATTTTATACCTATCGCCGCCTTCCCGCTACCACAATAAAGCTATAAATCAAGTTATTTATCCAACTTGTATTGCCCACTAATTTAAGCAACAATTTATATGCAATTGCATTTTTGAGAATACACAAATATTCTATATTCTATTCTACAATAAGATGTACTGTCGAAAATTTCATTAAGATCGGTTAAGAAACACAAAAGTTATGTGCGCACGTGTTAGCAGCATGGCTGCTGCGCAAATTCCAAGAAATTCTGTATACATGTACACCCACACATTCATGCGCGTCTGCTTTGAATTCTATCAACAGCATTGCAATTGCGATTGTATTGTTTTCTGTGCTGCTATTTTAATTCGCTTTTTTCTCATTGAGAGTTAATTATTGGTGTGGCTATTGACTAGAGGCGGCGGAAAGTAGCGTGGTCAGTTACGAGTTCGAACCCTGCCTAGGAAACTATATTTTTTTTTTTTTGGCTATTGTGGCTGCTGCGTAGAGGCGGCAGCAAGTATTGCGGTCAGTTGCGAGTTCGAACCCTGCCAAGGGAACTTTTTTTTTTTAAATTTATTTTTTATTACTACTAAAGCAAACGAGTGCGTAGCGCGAGCTGCATTTTGTGTATATAAGAATAAGAGGGTTCAGGGTATCCCCTAGTCGGGAGATGTCGACTATAACCTCTTCCTTGTTTTTTTTTCTTTTGCGCGGGATATTTGCAACACAAAGGCAAACTACCAAATATGATCTCCAGAAAATAGCTTTTTGATTTCTGGATTTGAGTGCAAACTATGACAAAACGCTTACATATAAATTATTTCAAAATTGATACGTACAGAAAATTGAAAAGTTTTCTGGGTCAATTCCCAAACAAGCAAAATAAAATTGGATAAAAAAAAACAATGAAACTATGTAAAGCTGAAAGCTTAGAATACTCTAACAAGTTACACTTTAAATCAAAATGAAAATGGAAATGAGAAATCAGGATGAATATGACATGAATGAAATCAAAGGTGCACCAGAGCTGCAACCGCCAGCGAAGCTTCCTCTTGAATTTCCGCTGTAACAAGCCTTGATGTTTGCCTAATGCAGCTACAAACATTGTCAATTGAAACTCTAAAAACTGCTAACAAGCAGCAAATGGATGCTACTGCTACTGCTGGAACTTGAGCTCGTAAAACAGCCGCCAGAGAACAACTTTTAGCAACCAAGCAGCCAAGGCAGGAGCTCCGGCTCGTAGCGAACAGGCTGGTTGCTGGCGTGCAAGGAATGTGCCCGGGGAGCAGTTGGTTATGCCATTTCAATATTACAACCATCGCTAACAAGTTGCACAGGTAGTTACGAAGTCATTGAACAAATAAATGCCACGTGGTTAAAAAGCCAATCAGTCTGCCCCACGTACACAGCCCAAAACATTTTGTACATACATATGTTATGCATCACATTGCACATTGCACGTGAAATGCAATCTAGACACTCAACTTGGCTAAGCATTAACTATTAACTAATCGCCCAATAAACAAACTTGAAACTATTTATATCGTTTTGTAAACCTACTGAATATCAATAAAAATGGGTTACACCCATTTAGAAAAGTTTAAAATTTGAACATTTACAGAAAGCCACTTGGCTGGTCAACGCCGGGTAACACAAACTGGTGCATAAAATCCCTTCACAACAGTTATCATAACAGAAAATGACATGACAAACATATTCGGAAATAATAATAAAATATTTATTTGAATATTGAAGCAACAAAATTATTTTGTATTTATTTGAAAAGAAAGATTTTACAGAAGTTTCCCACTTTCTTGCAAAATTTTAACAATATTATTGATATTATTTGTATCAAAATGCTGAGCACTTAGACGCATACAAAATAATATTTTCACAGCTTAATTCACTAAATTCATTGCTTCTAGCAAAAAATCGTTTATATTTACGAAATTCGTTTACCCATTACTAAGTTTCCAAAGCTTTTGAGCAATGTACATATTTGGAGATTGTAAAGCAATTAAAAAACAATCAATTAAAAATCTGTGAATATTTTGCCAAAATCTATAAAAAACAAGTAAGAGTGCTTTAGTCGGAGGTGACCAACTAGGGGACACCTTGAACTAAACTCTTCCAACAATAAACGTATTTTTTTTATTTGAATGAAAAACGAGAAAGTAAGGATATCTTCGGCACGCCGAAGACTTAATATCTACTTTTGGACCTATCGTTCCTATGGCATCTAAATGATATATATATTGCCTGCAACATGAAGACGGACCTATGCAAAGTTTCAAAACGATAGCTTTGAAACTGGGAAACTATTTTGGCGTTATATTTGCTCTAGTACAATAAACGACAAGGCATAGCTGAAAACTCTGATAGTACTAAAGATACAATGCTTGCATGTCAAGAATACACACACACAACCATGTGTGTGCCAAGCATCCCAAAGACAATATAAACACAAAATATGTTTATACATATAAGTGCTATGAGTGGTTATTCTCTGCATAGGCTTTTGCTGGCAAAGAAATTAATTTGGTCAGTTTTCTAGCGCTGACCATGACTTATCCCAAATTTGTATTCACATATGAATGTATGTTGTGTACTGAGGTTAGCTCGGTAGAAAATCAGTATTCTTAAGTCGATGCAAATATTTATATTATTATTCTTATATCCCAACTAATAGATCCTTAATAATTAAATTACAATAATGACCAAAATAAAATAATAATATTTAAATAAATAGGTTTTTACGGTTTGGCTGTTGCCAAATTTGAAGAAATTATATTAGAATCGGCTTAAAAGATATTGATTTTCTACCAAACCAACAAACATATGCAAATAAGTACAAATTTGAGATAGATCATGGTAACCGTGAGGAACTAACAAAATTATTTTTTTCGGCAGGGAATAACAACACATTTACAGACATGCAAACATAATTGCTTGCACGGCCCTCATAGAGCCGAAGATGAGACTAAATTCGGTTTTTAGAGATTTCTAAATTTAAGCTGTGATAGCGCGATGATACTGATTTCGTTTTTGATCCCAATTTGCAAAAAAAATTTAACTGCATAGTAGCATTTTTTTGTATGGCGTTACTCATCTTAGTGTTTATATTGTCTTTGGTTCAGGGTATACCCAAGTCGGACTTCCGACTAGTGCCTTTTACTTGTTTAATTTGTCTGTGTCTAAAATTATAGTTTGCATGCGCTTCAACGAGTTAAAGCAAATCTGCTATCTTAAGAAATCGAATCGGTTAAAATGGATTGTAAAATATTTTACTTAAAACCTTATCGTTTCTACGCCCAAGCATAGATATTAACAAGCAATCAATTCTTGGACTGCTAATATAGAAACACTTTTCTAAAATATTTAAGACTACTTGATTAAGTAATTATTAGATAATTTAATGTTTTTAGAGGAAAATATTCTGTATTAATTATTATTATATTCTAAATTATATTTTTTGAATTTAGGACTAAACAGAATGAATAGTTTACCATGCAATAGCTTTTTGGGAATGCGACTCGGTTAATATCTTTTGAATTCTATAAAAGTATTTCAAACTATGATCTATTTTGGATTTAGCACTGTGTCATTTAAAGCAAAAGGAAAGCGTAGTATAGGCTCTGAGCTTAGGCAGACAGTCGCGAATATGTTTTCGCGCTAAGGCTACATACGTATTTTAATTAATTTAATTCATTCATGTAGAATTATACGATAAGCCAGGAGGTTTATATCGCACTTAGTCGCGGCTTAGGCCTGACCATACGTCAGACAGCAGCAAGTCTCGTAACCGGATCTGTTGTTATTAAAATAATAGTCATTTGACAAAGGCGCACCAGCGGACAATTTGAGATGCTCGCGTCTCCCCTCAGCAGTGCAACATATCTGTACACAACACAAAAAACGCCGCCTCATGGAATGAGCACTCGACATATCGGAAAAAGTTGCCGCCATAGAAGACGCCAATGCCGTTCCAGCCACTTGATTGCCCATCCCACCGCAAGCAAATCACTAAAACATAACAATCTAATTGCTCTAATGCTGCCGCAAAAGCGGCAACATCGGATGAATGCAAGTCACATGGATGCGAACGTGCCTAGTTTAGGGCCCTGGCTTTTTATTCAAAGCAGGAACTTTGGCCACGAACCGGGCTGAATTTATTGTTCCAACGAGAACCAAAGCTAATTTTATGCTTTTTCTGCTCCCCTTCTTGGTTATGTGAAATGTCACTTGTTTATCTCGACACTGGGGTTTAAAAATGATGCCCCTAATGACCAGTTTGGAATACAGAATACCAAAGATCAGATAGCTAACATAATTTGTACAAGACATGCAAAATGAGGATATTTAATAATTATAATAATAATAATAATAATAATAATAATAATAATAATAATAATAATAATAATAATAATAATAATAACAATAATAATTATAATAATAATAATAATTATAATAATAATAATAATAATAATAATAATAATAATAATAATAATACTAATAAGAATATATATTTTTTACATATTATTTATTAATATTAACAGTACAAACTTTCAGGACTATATACTCAATAACAATTATTACTAACAACAATTATCATCAAAAAGAAGCCTATATGGGTTTATAAAAACCCCTTACAACTATTATAATGTTCTGCTTACCTTTGTTGACAGCCTTTGTCGAATATTTCAGGCAGTAATTAATAAAATAAAACATTTAAAAATAAAAAAAAACCCACAGTTTCGATGTAATATATACTTTAAGACAACTAAAATTTCTAATATGCATTTGTCACATTAAAAAGTTTGAGTCAGCTTTTGGATTGAACTTCTTAAAGCTTAACTTTTCTATTACTAAACTACTTGTACAATGAAACAATTAAAAAAAGACTTTTGTGTGGAAATCCATACATATCCAGATTCATGTGTGACACAAGCGTGCCGAAATACAACTTAAGGCAAATTATAAATTTTACAAGCGACTTGTTTTTTTAACCAACAGAGGAGACTTATGTTAATTTATTCATGCAACGTTAGCAAAATACAGTGAGGCTTCGAGTCGACAGCAAGCATATGTTGGTTGGCTCACTTTGACGAATTAACTACTTTTTGTATGCCACATAAGGGGCGCACAGCCCGTGTCCCAAATGCTCTAATAATCAAATTTAATGACAACAGCGTTTGAATTAAATTATCAATCTATGAATGGCGGTTGGGTAGGGTCTAAAAAGGGCAGCACAATCAAATTGATTTTATTTACTTTGACACCAAAGTCCACAGTCATGTATTGGGATCTTCCCAGGACCCCATTTAACTTTAATACGGGTTTTGGTTCGTTAAGTGTAGCAAAAAGTTTCTAACGTCCTGAGGCTGCTTCTGTCTGTCCTTATTGTTTGTTTACTTTGCCGCCTTCTCAATTCGGAGTGCTTCATAGAAAATATTGATGGGCATATTGCTTGGGTCAGCGAATGTCGAGCGATAAGCATAAATTTAAGAATTTATTTAATAAACAGATTGTTGATTTATTCAATTTTGCGTGAGTTAAGTTACCGAATAGTAATAAAAAAAATTTTTTTACATTTTTAAAGCTTATAAATTTATTGAGATTTAAATAGTAACTTTTGTTCGTGCTAAATATATATATTAAATATATTCATTATATAACAGACATATAATGGATAAGTGTTGAATTGTTCAGACTGCTTTAAAGGACAGTATTTAAATTGGATGGTAGATTATAACTATGAAAATCAAATTTTTTTTTTCAATACTATTTCCCAATCCTCTCTCCTTTCTACTGTAAATTCTTAAGCCCTCCCGGGCCTGACAATATTCAGGTCTTCTCAAGGAGTGTAGTTCTTCCCTTCTTCGTCCATTGCTAAGGCTTTTTAATCTATCCCTTGAATCTTCTGTCTTTCCATCTCTTTGGAAAGAATCTTATATCATTCCTCTCCACAAGAAAGTTGTAACTTCTGATATTACAAACTAAGGGGCATTTCAAAACTGTCCGCAATCCTTAAATTATCCTAAAACAAGTAAGAGGTTCTAGTTGTGAGCTCCCGACTAGGGGATACCCTGAACCCTCTTTTTCTAACACCAAATGCAGCTCGCGCTACGCGCTCGTTTGCTTTAGTAGTAATAAAGAAAAATAAAATAGAAATGAAAAATTGATCCCTTGGCAGGGTTCGAACTCGCAACTAACAGCACCACTTGCCGCCGCCTCTACTCAACATCCACACCAATAATTGAGTCTTACTTAGAAAAAAAAAACATTAAAATAGCAACACAGAAAACAATACAATCGCAATTGTAATGCTGTTGAGAGAATTCAAAGCAGACGCGCATAAATGTGTGTGTGTGTACATGTATACAGAAATTCTTGGAATTTGCGGAGCAGCTATGCTGCTAACACGTGCGCACATAACTCTCGTGTTTCTTAACCGATCTTAATGAAATTTTCGACATTACATCTTATTGTAGAATAGAATATAGAATATTTGTGTATTCTCAAAAATTCAATTGCATATAAATTATGGCTTTTATTAATGGGCAATACAAGTTGGATAAGTTGGTGGCGATAGGTATAAAATGAAAGATACTTGATATATATATATATACTATTCTAGAAGCTACTTGTTAAGTTTGGTGACTCTAGCTTATATTATTTGCCAAAATTGCTCATAAAACAGGATTTCGATATCGATTTTTATCGATTACTTGGAAACGGGGCATGGAGGACCTACAGCTAAAATTACAAGTCTCTAGCTCGTATAGGTTCTGAGATCCTTGCGTTCATACATACGGACGGACGGACAGATAGACGGACATGGCTACATCGACTCGGCTATTGATGCTGATCAAGAATATACATACTTTATGGGGTCGGAGATGCTTCCTTTTGCCTGTTACATACATTTGCACAAATACATTATACCTCTTTTACCCATTTTCAATGGGTTCAGGGTATACAAATAATCACTTCGACCGTGTAGGATTTCTGCAAAACAGGGGAGACACCTGTTCAACATGGATTCGTAAAACATCGGTCATCTACGACCAATCTGCTGGAATTTACTTCCTTGGTAAATGATGCTTTTCTTACTAAAATGCAAACTGCTTAACTCCTTAAACTTGACCGATTAGGGTTCCCTCCGTTTCTTTTGCTTTGGATTAGTTCTTATTTAAAAGGTAGGACCCAAAGAGTAATGCTGAGGCTGACTACCTCTAAACAGGTTCACGTTTCTTCTGGTGTTCCTCAAGGTAGTCATCTTTGTCATTTACTCCTTACTTTTTTTATATATGATCTCCCCTCGGTTATATCACATGCCCGGGTACTTATGTATGCGGAGGATGTGAAACATATATTATCACACACTAATCCCCAACATAACTCTCATCTACAAGATGATTTGAGCGATATGCAAAGCTATGCAATTTTGGTGTTCGACCCATCAATTGCATCTAAATTGTTTAAAGTGTATGCTTATGACCTTCAATCGCACTACACCTTGCCTTGTCAGTTATACAATCGACAATACTCCATTGCAACTAACAGTAAAGGATCTAGGCGTTCTTTTGATTCTAAACTTTGCATCAATCTTCATAAAGATACCATCGTTTATGAGGCAAAAGGTGTAATTGGATCCATTAAACGATGGTCTAAACAGTTTAACGATCCTTTCACGACGAAACTTCTGAAAATCTCTCTTGTTCGCCCTATCCTTGAATATTGCTCTTGCATCTGGTCTCCGCAGTATAACAATAGCCAGTATCGTATTGAATCTGTTCAAAAGCAATTTCTGCTTTTTGTCTTACGAGGCTTAAATTGGGACCCCAAACTTTGGTTGTCATCATACTCCAGCAGGCTGCTTCTTCTTAATCTTCCGTCGTAAACCAACCGTACGACAATTCTCGGTGTTGTCTTCCTACATAAGTTGATTGTTGGCGACATAGATTCCTCTTTTCTGTTAGGGCGTCTTCAGTTTTCTGTTCCGTGTAGATTCATTCAACTTTCGAACTTTCTTCGAACATTCTCTCCCCCTACTAAATCGTTGCTTTCAGGATACCTTCGGGATCTCACTGACCATTGCCAGCTATGAGTAGGGGCATAGCTTGCCTGACAGGTTATAAATGTTCTCCCACCGGGTCAGTGATTTCCCATTACTCTCTCTTTATTCTATATCCTATATAATTTACATAATCTTATATAATTAACACACTATATATCTAGCTTAAATTTCCTTACTTCATTAAGAACTTCTTTCTATAATTTTTCCAATTTATTTTATTATCTTAAATTATATAGTAAATTTCTAATACTTTTAATTTTTACTTAAGAACACTATTTTCTGTAGGCTCTAATATCGTCAGTGAAAAAATTTGCTGTGAAAAGGGGCATAGCTGGCCAGGCAAAAATGTGTATTCTAATGAGGTTTTAACATTTAATTCTCACATTTTGATGTATTAAATAATTAGAAAAACACTCGTTTTTGTCGACCATTAAAAAAAAATAAAATAAATAAATGAAATAAATGGAAATAAATATATATAACAGGTAAGAGGTTCTAGTCGGGAGCTGAACCCTCTTATGCCAACACTAAATGCAGCTCGAGCTGCGCGCTCGTTTGCTTTACTAGTAATAAAGATAAATTAAAAAAATAAAGTTCGCTTGGCAGGGTTCGAGCTCGCAACTGACCGCATTACTTGCTGACGCCAGCTATGAAACCAGCCAAGAAAAAGAAAAAAATTGCTCGGTAGGGTTCGAACTCGTAATTCAAAGCTGACGCTGAATGTGTGTGTGTACATGTATACAGACATTTCTGGAATTTGCGCTTGTTGCTGCACGTGCTTGCAGGCCAAAACACATTTTCATTCGTGTTTCTTAACCGATCTTGATGAAATTTTCAGTAGTAGATCTTATTGTACTATAAAATATTCGTGTATTCTCAAAATGACCATTACATTTAAATTGTGGCTTAATTAGGTAGGCAATACACGTTGGTTTACCAACATGATTTCTAGCTTATTGGTGGTAGCGGGGAGGTGGCAATAGCTATAAAATGAAAGATACTTGACATGTTAAGTTCGGTGACTCTAGCTCTTATTATTTACAAAAATTGCTCAAAAAACAGGTTTTCGATATCGATTTTTATCGATTACTTGGAAACGGGGAATATTATCGAATATCGGAAACAAACTGCGCATAAAAATTTTGCCGTCAACTTAAATAGGGGGTGTCGAATTCAGGTATCATCGTAGTTTTTAAATTTCATCAGATATTTTATTAACTTTTTGCTTGTATTGTTTTTTTCCTTTTGGTTCTGCTTGGTCCAGTACTGTATAATCTATTGAAGACTATAACGAAAGGCATCATAACTCTCAATTAACTGAAATTTCTAAGAGCTGGACATTATATTTTAGTTAGGAAAATGTAGAGAAGGTCAAAGTGATTAAATAAACTTGATAGTACAATTTACAAGCAGCTTTTAAGAGTATATTAGCTAACCAAATAAACTTAACACGAGAATGAGTACCTCTATAAGTACAGGAATTCCAATTTTGTATTTACCCTGAACCGAATATTGGAGCGAAAATAACGAACTTAAAATTTTGACGAATCATATTTTGTTTAAAACACGTTTCGATTCAAAAGGTTGTTATTATTTTATTATAAGAAAATTTGACGATGATTGGACAATTCTGTCCAGCGTGAGTACTTGTTAGATACTAGTTTATTCTTACGAATCCTATGTCTATATTAACAGAGTGTCTTATTATCGGCAGCAGCGGTCATAAACTATTGCTTTTAATTAGGGTATTTTTCTCACCCTTGCTACTTATTATTCTAACATGATATTTCTTAGCGTAGGTCACTCTTAGAATCTTAAGCGACCACATGTGCGTTTTTTATTATAATGCAGCTACCTGCAGTTTAGTATAATATGGTGTGATATAATTTTACCGAGGGTCTAAGTGAGACTCGGTGTAACGTGTTCATGTGTGAACACTGATACCATTTGTTGGTATAAAAAAATTAAAAACACATACACAATAATTTATTAAGATTCACATTATAAACACAGTAAATTTGTCTCTAATAAACACAATTTTCAGAAATGTTAAAGAGCTCAAAGTTGATCAAGTGCCCAGCTGTGTTTTTCAAAATGCTTTGGCCCAGGTATTTTATATGGGTTTTTATACAGTTATAGCTGCGGCAGTCACATTCGCAGTTGCAGTCGTCCTCATACATTCAACGGAATTGCGTGGGAACTTATAGGCGAAAATAACTTATGCCATTTCCGCTTCTTCCGACCTGAGCTGAGCCGGCTACAGCAACACAAAATGGACGATGCAAAGGGACGGAATACAATTGTGAGGTCGTGTAAGTGACAAACAATGAAGACGATAAGTGACGCGCTGGTAAAGGGAAGTGCGGAAACTGAAATGCCCTGTGTAGGTACGTTTGCTCTTTGTGTAAGTTAGCAACTGTGTGCGTGTGGGTATGTGTAATTACCCTGTAGTTCGGGTCCATCGGTGCACCTTTAACGATTTTGCGGCCTCCTTAGGATGGGTACTGGTCTCAAACCGTGAAATCACCAATTCGTTAGACTAACGAATTTAACATGGGGATGCCATTGCCGCTTACCGAGCGGTACGACGTTGCATGACGTTGACCTAGCGAAATACCTAGTGCAAGTGGGTTAACGATTTCGTTAGTACACTTAACTTAGCGATTGTGCTAGAGCAAAAATTCTAGCGATTTATCTGATCCAAAAGGGTATACTATTTCGCCAGCACATTTTACTTAGCGGTAAAGCTGGTGCAAAGGGGTTTGCTCTTTCGCTAGTGTAAATAATACTCATAGTTTCTAAAAACAAATTATAATTTTATTTAATAAACTTCCTTCTTCGCATTAACATACAAACTAATAACCTTATAACTAAGAAGCTGCATTGCTTTTCGAAGCTGGTCTTCTGGAGAGCCCGCAGCAATTACCTTTGATGGACTCTATGGACTCTGAAATGAAAAGTTTACAATTTATTTTAAATGTATTGGTTTTTTTTTTTTATATATAATACATACCAATTAACACGGGATAAAAGTAAATATATTATTATATTATTGTAAATACATACCCGCTACAATATTTATAAGTTTATTTAAAGTTTTCCAGTTGAGTTAAATATGCACATGCAATCACAAGTAACAGTAAACTACACAAATAACAAAAGACTCGCGCGCCGCTCATTGACCTTGTTGCCTAAACATTTCTTGACTGCAAAGTCTAGGGAACTCGGCTACTTTTTATTGTTCGTCCTCAAATTTTTGAGACGAAGCACAGATCTCGTAATAAAAAAATTCTTTAACATTTTAGTTTTGATCGGCATAGCATTACCATTCGCTAACGAATTTCCTAACGACTAGTAATGCATAAGATCGTCAGTAGTCATCTTTTTCTGGGGGCCATCGCATAACCGTTCGTTGGCGAATTACTTTTTTGTTTGTTTATTGTATTGACATTGAATTACGTAACGCACGGTGATGCATCAGATCGTTAGTATAGGCTCGCCGCTTGACACCATTAGAACAACAATGTATTGCTTACATTTCTGTGTGTGTGTGCGATTACTTTAAAAATTATATTCAGTTTTCGTGCGCTTTCGCTGCAAAATATTTCATAAGCTAAGTTTATTTTGTTCAACGAAAATATGGTCAAAAAATCTGGCTTTAATATAGATGCCCCCGAAGCAATACGAACGGCAACAACAACAAATCAATGCGGGAGCTGTGTTGCCAGAAGCAGGGCTACGGCAACTAAGGGCAAAAGTTTTGTTTGTCCTGACACTTAAAAAGTCGTAAAACGCACATTACCCATTAAGTCCACAGACCACTGCATAACGAACCAAAGCATACTCTTCCAGCATTCCATCTCTGCCCTGGAATGTGTCAAATTTTAAAGTTTGAAGATGCACTTATTGCATTCGACTTTTCAAGGGAGCTGTCTCCTAACTCTTTGACACTTTTTCTGCATTCCATTCTTAAACATTTGTATTATTTATGGACTAGCAGTTAAGTGAAGAATCACAATTCTAGTGAAATTAATAATAATAATCGCGATCGACTCAATTATCGTAATTTAAGAGTCAAAGTTCAACTAAAGTAAAACTATAAAAATAATGTCATATCCTGCAATGCTTTGATATTTTTAGTGTAATATATCCTTTACTGTATCTGGCTGATTTACTGGATTGAACCCGAAATTCCGCAGCTCTTTAACATCATTGCGAGCTTCCTGAACGGCTACTAAACCCCAACAATAAACTTTCACTCCGAAACAAGGTCCTTACCTATAAAGTGATCCTTGCCCCTGCGTGGCGATATGGGCTCCAAGTTTACGGTATTGCCGCAAAAACACACCCAAACAAAGATCGCATCATCCAAGCCAAATCCGTGCGAAAACTTTCCGGAGCCGAATAATATATTCGTACGCGGGACATTGCAAAGGACCTTAAGGTCCCAATGATAGGTGACGTTATCAACGGTCAAGCAGCGAAGTACATGATAAAGCTCCGCAACAACCCTAACATCCTGTCAAGGAACCTGCTAGGGAGGCGAATAAAAGGAGGCTTAAAAGGACCTACCCCACATACCTAGTCAATCGACGCCTTTAGTGTAGCATGGTCATCATGCTCAACAAATAATCCAAACAAAATAAACACATACCATAAATAAATATCTAAACTAAGCTACCTTAAAGCTATTATACTATGAACCCCCGATACTCACGCTGATAAAAGCTGATAGACTATAGTAACAGCACATCAGCTCCTAAACAATTTAAAATAAAAAAAAAACAGATAAAACTAAATCCGAAACGAACAATATTTTTTAAAAATGGTAGAAATGGAGTTGGTTTGAACCGCAAGACGATCCATATATAAATATATACTAGCGTGTATAGCCCGGCCTAGCCCGTGGTACGTATGTTATAAAATCAATTTTCTCAAAATGATTTGAAAATGATTTTGAAACTCACCGGACAGTAAACAAATTGACTAATTATCCGCCAATTTACCACTGTTGCGAGTGGAATTTTCCAAATCGCTGAAACACGTATTCATTATATTCTTATGTAGAGCTTTGAAAATAAGTTTGATGCAAATCGGACAAAACTTAAAATTCACCAAACAAGTCTTTAAAATGATTATTGCGAAAAATGTGAAACACGTCTAAAATGATTTTTTATGTATATCCTTGGAAATTAATTAGAGGGCGGATCGGATATATATATATCAATATATATATATATATACTCTATGGGGTCGGAGATGCTTCCTTCTGCCTGTTACATACATTTGCACAAGTATATTATACCCCTTTTACTAATTTTCAATGGGTTCATGGTATAATAGATTTGAGGCCGTTCGGATGGTAAACAAAAAAGTTTCATACACACATTTTTCGCTTATTACCCACTGTTGTTAGTGTAATGTCCAAAATCGCTGAATGTATTTATTAAGTTCTTATGTAGAGTTCTGAAAATAAGTTTGAAGCAAATCGGACATAGCTTAAAACTTCAACAAAAAAATCTTAGAACCGCACTTTTCCCGGAAGATGCTTAGATTCTGCGAAAAATTTGAAACACGTATCAAATGATTTTTCAAATAGTTCTTTGGAAATGAATTTGAGCGTCACCCACCTAATCTTTGACCCCCATTTTCACCAAGGAGGAATGCAGTTTTTCGAAAAGTGTGAAACACCCCTCAAACGAATTTGAACAAACGTCTTTGAAAATGAGTTTGAAGCCGATCGGACGGTAAACAAAAAAGTTTTATACAAACGATTTTCGCGATTTTTCCAAACTTGCTGGTTTAATTTCCCGAAACCCCGTCTTAACGTGCACCTTCATCACATAAGGTAACTGCAGTGAAAATTACAGCTTCCTAGCTCTTACGGATTGGGCTGTGCGATGATCACCAATTAGTCAGTCAGACTGTCAGGACAGACAGTTTTATATATAAAGATATATTAAGTTTATATATATTAGGTACAACAGCTGCTGCTCAGCAGAAAAAAAAATCTCTCGTCGTGAGAAAAGTCGACTTTGTGGCCAACGGCCCTATCAAAACACAAAAACAGCACAAAGAAAACATATTTACCCTTTTATACGCATAGAAGGAGACATCTCCAGCATCAAGAAGCTGATATACCCATGTCCATCTGTCTGTTTACATGACAAGTTGTCTCGTAGTTTTAAAGCTATCGTTCTGAAACTTTGCATACTTTTAAATCTGCAGTTAGACAAATGTCTACAAGGGCATTAAACTTCGGCGTTCTGAAGGTATTTTTACCTTCTTGATTAAGATTAAACATTATTTATTCGTTTCAGCCGTGACCCAATGAGAACTTTGCTCTATCAGCTCGATGAGGCGTCTGAAGCTAATGGCAGATATAATAATAATATCGTCCGCTTTTTGGCAATTTGGTAGCAGTTATTGCTATTGCTGCCACTTCCACTGCTGCTTTAGCAGCTTAAGCTGTTGGAATTAGCAGCACATTATTGAAATTATTTGTGCTCGGATTCTCGATTACTCCTTCCTATTCTTCCTTGACTGTTATACCTGAGACATTGACCAACGAACGCGAATCAAGTGCCATCAATTTCCTCTTTTAATGTGCTTAGCGACAGCTTTCAATTTCATTGCGGAAGTTTTGAGTACCTTAGCTTTCAATTTTGCGTACAAAGTCGAAAATTTTTCGTAAATTACAAAATTACGCAAGAAAAGTGAAATACAATCTCAGTTAAAGTTTGTTTTAGACAGAAATTCTTAGCCACAAATTACATTTTACGAAAAACCATTTGAAGTAAGAGGAATGTGGTAAAGAGAAACTGAAGCAAATGTATTAACAAATTATATCAGAAATATTGTTTGGTTAGAAACAACAATATAAAGCAAAACAAGTAAGAGGTTCAAGTCGGGTGCTCCCGACTAGGGAATAAATAACCTGAACCCTATTCTTCCTACACCAAATGCCGCTCGCACTCGTTTGCTTTAGTAGTAATAAAGAAAAATTAAAAAAAAAAAATTATTTCCTTGGCAGGGTTCGAGCTTGCAACTAAACGCACCACTTACCCCTCCTCTACTCACTAACTACACCAACAATTGAGTCTTAATGAGAAAAAAAACGAATTAAAATAGCAGCACAGAAAACAATACAATCGCAATTGCAATGCTGCCCTGTAGTTCTGCTGGTGTCAAGCGGCGAGCCTATACTAACGATATGACGCATCACCGTTCGTTAGGTAATTCGCCAACGAACGGTGATGCGATGGCCCCCAGAAAAAGATGAATACTAACGATGTTATGCATTACTGGTCGTAAGGAAATTCGTTAGCGAATGGTAATGCAATGCATGCCGATCAAAACGAAAATGTCAACGAAATTTTTCTTGTATGGTCTGTGCTTCGTCCCAAATATTTGATGAAGAACAATAAAAAGTAGTCGAATTCCTAGATTATGCAGACGAAAAATTGTATTGGCAACAACAATGTGCATATTCAAGGTCAATGAGCCGTCTGTTGTTCTGAGATCCTTGCGTTCATACATACGGACAGGCGGACGGACAGACGGACATGGCTAGATCGACTTGGCTGTTGATGCTGATCAAGAATATATATACTTTATGGGGTCGGAGATGCTTCCTTCTGCCTGTTACATACATTTGCACAAATACATTATACCCTTTTTACCCATTTTCAATGGGTTCAGGGTATAATATTCAATATTTGAATTACAAATTGCTCATTAAATTATATGGTCAATATTATTTCTTTCTGTGAATGTGTCTTGTATAATTTGTTTTATGCTGGCTTGAAATTTCAATAAATATCAATAAAATATTTGTTTACGTATAAACAGCTGTGACAAGAACCGAACTGATGAATGTTAAGACACGAGGCGGTAAACTGCGGAATTCCCAAATATCTCAAAATTAAGAAAAATTGACTTCAGACGATAGATGATGGCCCATCGTACACCTCGAATTACTAATAATAACAATAAAAATTATAAACTGTTTCCAGTTAAACACATAATGCATATAATATATTATATAATATACACATATTTAGCGTTTTTTAAGAGTCACAAATTAAATAGCTCTGCGAATCTCTTGCTACATTTTTTTTTTATATATTGTGAGATGATACGATGAAAACCATAATAGGCCAGTTTCTGTAGCCAACGCAGCTGCTTTGATATATTATCAATTTGTCAAGTACTTAGTGTCTTTCACATCTCGCCCTTTTCTTAACCTCCTCATGCTAACCGACAGCTAAAATGTTGGTTATTGCGACGACTAATAACATATTGTTGAACAATTAAAAAAAAAATTAACTAGAATTTCTTGACTTTGGTTTGGCGTCCTAGAATACCTGGACAAAAAGACACACAGCACACTTCGAGCAATGAAAGAAGAGGAGGGGAAGCAGAAAAAGTTTAAAGCTAAAAGTTGGCTGTGAAGCAAAGATATTTTCACACACACACCCACGAAAAAACGCGCTCGCAGCTGATAGTAAAAGTGCCGCAATAGATAAACCAGCACACACATACATACATTAGCTGACATTCTTGAAGTCCCGTTGTGTCCTTCTCGTGATTCGCTTGCGTTGCTTGGCGGTCGAGCAACAGAGAAATATGCCACTATTGCAACATAACTGTACAGCTTCTTATTTTTTATTGTAGCTAATAAGATTGACTTGCCAGCTTAATGGCGCATTTCCATTTCCGTTGCGGTCAGAACGGCGCACAGTAAGCCTCTCGTAAAGTTTAAATTGAAAATATTTTCAGCTTAGAGCTGCTGAGAGAGGAAAATAGTTATAAGTTAAGCTCTAGTTATATTTAAGCTCTCATTTTCAAAACAAAGGGTTTGTTAAAGGAGAAAATCATACACGTTAAGTACAAGGATAAGGCAGCATATCTCGTAGATTTAAAAAAGGTGGGTTGCGTTGTTTATATTGCCGAGTATTTAACATACAAAAAACTGTACGGCATGAAAAAAATTATGCGAAAAGTTAATAAGAGTTCCCAATAGTCAAGACTAGGGAATTGTCGCAGAGTTTAATTTATAACAATATTCGCGTTGCTGCGCCAACAAGTTACCTGAATCTCCGACATTTGCACTCTAGCCAATATTTTGGCATTCGCCCATGAAAAAGGATTAAGAATCGCTGAATCAACATCGCCAGGTACATTTGCAATACTAACAAAGCCAACATCACAAGGTGAATGGAGAGGAATCGCTGATTTAACAACACTAACAAAGAGGCAAGCACCAAGTTAAAACTGTTCAAGTTTTCTTCAAAGCAAACCGCAAATATTCTTGTCGCTGGTTGGCTGCAATGCAAATACCGATATAAGACGACAGACATTAAAACTGAAACAATAAAATATATTTCACTGGTTGCCATTTTGTTTTATTTGCACAAACTATTCGTGCATTTTTTTTGATTTTTTTTAATTTTTGGCGAAAATTTTGTCAGCTGCCCTTTGCGAATGGTTTTCTCCGAACCAATCAATTTAATTTGCCATACTATATTATTGATTATTATCATTACAGTTTATTCGATTTTACAAAAATATGCACTTATTTAAATGCTGTTTAAGAAATCTATCCACACAGATTTTAGTTTAAATCATGGTTTATCAGATATCTGCTAAATTAAAAGGAAATTTAATTTTTAAATTAAATAAGCCGTTCAAGATGCGCGCTAAATTTGAGTTCTACCAAAAAGGGTTGCATAGATTAGAAACTAACTCTCTCTCAAATGATATCTAACCTATAATGAAACAAGTGAGAGGTTCTGGTCGCGAGCTTCCAACTAGGAGATACCCTGAACACTCTTATCCCAACACCAAATGCAGCTCACGCTACGCGCTCTTTTGCTTTAGTAGTAATAAAGATTGATTGAAAAAATAAAAGTTTCCTTGGGATGGTTTGAACTCGCAACTTACCGCATTACTTGCTGCCGCCTCTACGCAACAGCCACACTAGCCAATTAAAAAAAAATGTAGTTTCCTCGGTAGGGTTCGACGCCTCTACTAAATAGCCACAACGACAATCAAGCTTTTATGAGAAAACAAGTAAGGGGTTCTAGTCGGGAGCTCCCGACTAGGGGATACCCTGAACTCTCTTCTTCCAACAGGAGGTGGCGGGGAGGTGGCGATAGGTATAAAATTAAAGATACTTGCTATATATATACTATTCTAGAGGCTACATGTCAAGTTTGGTGACTCTAGCTCATATTATTTGCCGAAATTGCTCAAAAAATAGGATTTCAATATCGATTTTTTTCGATTACTTGGAAACGGGGCAACTTATCGAATATCGGAAACAGACTCGATCTGCGCAGGCATTAGGAGGACCTACAGCTAAAATTTCAAGTCTCTAGCTCTTATCGGTTCTGATACCCTGGGTTTATACATACGTACGGACGGACGGACGGACAGACGGACAGACAGATAGACGGACATGGCTAGATCGACTCGGCTATTGATGCTGATCAAGAATATATATACTTTATGGGGTCGGATATACTTCCTTCTGCCTGTTACATACATTTGCACATATACAATATACCCTGTTTACTTATTTTTAATGGGTTCAGGGTATAAAAACGAATTCAAATAGACACGAATACAATACAATCGCAATTGAAATAATATTGATAGAATTCAAAGCAGACGCGCATGAATGTGTGTGTGTGTACATGCATACAGAAATTCTTGGAATTTGCGCTAGCTGCTGCTAACACGTGCGTACATAACTTTTGTGTTTCTTAACCGATTTTGATGAAATTCAGCAGTAGATCTATTGTATAATACTATAAAATATTCGTGTATTCTTAAAATGACAATTGCATTTAAATTGTGGCTTAAATATGTAGCCAATCGGTGGTAGCGGGGTGCTGGGAATGTTTGGTGACTCTAGCTCTTATTATTTACCAAAATTGTTCAAAAAACAGGATTTCGATATCGATTTTTATCGATTACTTGGAAACGGGGCAAGTTATCGAATATCGGAAACAGACCCGTTCAGTAGAGGCGGTTGCAAGTAGTGCGGTCTACAACGAGTTCGAGTCGTATTGAGGGATATATATTTTTGTTGTTGTTAATTTCCTTGTATTACTGCATTTGGTGTTGGTAGAAAAGGGTTCAGGGGATCTCCTGGTCGGGGACTCCCGACTAGATCCTCTTACTTGTTTAAATACTGATATCCTACCAAAACGGTGAAAAAGAGAAGAAAACTCCCATTATATTCGACAGGCGAATTCAGCACACAAGTAATAGCAATTTACAGTACGACCTCGCTCAACGCAACCCTCGTTACACGCAACTCCTCGATAATTACAACACCCGATTTTTGAACATTGTAGACTCTGTTAACGCAAATAATAAAAAAAAAAATTACCTCATTTACCGCAGCATTCAAAGGAAATTTTATGTTTTAGTATGTTTTTACCACTTTTCTTTTGTTCTCTTCTTCATTCGTTCATTCGTCTCTGTCGAAAAAAATAAATTGGGGAATCCCACGCATGATGCATGTATGTATGACTGGTTCCTGCGCGCATACAGATTGATGGAATTTATTTCGCGATCGGTTGATTCACACGTGCTGCGTACAATATGCCAGTAATTAAACATGTAAATAAACTTACAATAGCACAAAAATGTGAAATCCTAGAAAAACTGGGTAGTGGCATTGTTATTAAATCCCTATGCCAGGAATATCATGTGCATAAATCCACAATAACTAGGATTAAATGAAATGGAGCTGCACTAAGAAAGTTCATCACAAATGCAGAATGCGGGCCAGGAAAGCGTGTTGCAATTAGAGCTTGCGAATACGCTAAAATGGAGAAATCATTGTTTGCGTGGTTTCTGAAACAAAGAGGGAGTAATTTGCCTATTTCAATAGATATTGTAAAGGCAAAGGCACGCCAGTTGCATAGCAGATTTGAAGACAAATCTAGTAAATTCAACGCGAGTAACGGCTGGTTTTCAAATTTTAAAAAGCCTTTCGGCATTCGCATGCTAAAAGTTGATATTGTTGTGGCTTCATCGAAAATTAAATTGCAGACTGTTATTAATTGTTTTAACACCTGCATTAAATGGGCTGAACAGACGGTATATTTAATTTTATAGCTATCACCACCTCCCCGCTACCTCCTAAAAGCTATAAATCATGTTAGTTAACCAATTTGTATTGCCTACCTAATTAAGCCACAATTTAAGTGCAGTTCTCATTTCGAGAATACACGAGAATTGTACAATAAGATCTACTACTGAAAATTTGAGTAGTTAAGAAACAGGAAAGAAAATGTGTTTTGGCCTGCAAACACGTGCAGCAGCAAGCGCAAATTCCAAGAATTTCTGTATACATGTACACACACACATTCATGAGCGTTTTCTTTGAATTCTAGCAACATCATTGCAATTGCGATTGTATTGTTTTCTGTGCTACTATTTTAATTCGTTTTTTCTCATTCGAACTTAATTATTGGCGGCGGCAATTGGTGGGGTTAGTTGCGAGTTCGAACATGGCCGAGAAAACCATTTTTTTTTTTTTGCTGTTGTGGCTGTTGAGTAGAGGCGGCGGCAAGTAATGCGGTTAGTTGCGAGTTCTAACCCAGCTAAGAGAACTTTTATTGTAAGTTATCTTTATTACTACTTAAGCAAACGAGCGCGTAGCGCGAGCTGCATTTGGTGTTGGAATAAGAGAATTCAGGGTATCCCCTAGGCGGGAGCTCCCGACTAGAACCTCTTACTTGTTCAAAATGCAAGGCGAAGAAATCAAACTCATATCGAAAATTGATGTACGTCTATTTAGCTTTGAGCCGAGCACGAGCGTACATATATTAAGTATACGCAGTGTGAAGTGTGCCAAGCCTGTGTGTGTATGTGTTTGTTGGCATGGGTGAGCGAGGAAGCAGCACAATTTAATTGGATTTATGTTGCGCGTAATTCAAAATGAAGTTAGTGTGCATAGCAATACAACTAGCCAAAGAGGCGAACTCTGTGAGCAGTGAACTGGTCGCTAGAATAAGAAAAATGATTGTTGAACTTTTTGAGTGCACAAAATCGTAATTTGTTTCTCATGTCATCAATAAACGACACGTCGAACAAGCAGCGGCAAACACAGGGGTGAAAGCAAATTGAATGAGCACATAAAGTTTAAAAGGAAAACTAATATACGAAAAATTTTTTTTGCAAGGAAATGCCAAGGAAAAAGGAGTCTGCACGCCCAACCGGACATATTTTACTTATAAGCAGCAACAGCTACAACAACAACAAATTGAGTGGCGAAGCGCATCAATGAAATATTTATGAGCGTCACCATGTAGATATATGTATGTTGCCGGAGCGTCCGAGCTAAAAGTGAATTGAAAATTTTATTAGCTAAATTTGCCGTTGGGCAACGCTGTACCACTTGAGTTAAAGTTGTTGAAGTTATCTCCTGAATTTGAGCTTTATGGAATACGTAATCCAACGAAAGCTGAAAAGAAGTATAATTTGTGTAAATAAGTAAATAAGATAAGATGGCAAGATTAATCATCTTAAGCTTTATTTTTGTGGCACAACTATGTTAAACATGATATTTTTATTTGTATCAGCCCCTCGAAGACTTTGCAAAAGCGGTTAGTTGCAAGTTAGCAGGACTAGATTACTTTGGAAATATCTTATTTAAATGTTTGTAAATAATTTGATCAAAATTTAAAAACAGTATTATTTATATATTCCAACAAAAATGTATATTGGCTTAATTTAATAAATTCACTAGAACATAAAAAAAAAACAAGTTAGAGGCCCTACCAACACCAAATGCAGCTCGCGCTACGAGCTTGTTTGCCTAATCGGTAATAAAAATAAATTAACAAAAAAAAACACATTTCCCTCAATAGGACTCGAGCTCGTAATAGACCGCATTACTTGCAACCGCCTCTACTGAACAGCCACACCAACAATTGAGGAAACAAACAATTAAGAGGTTCTATTCAGGAGCTCCGACTAGGGGATACCCTGAACCCTCTTATTCCAACAACAAATGCAGCTCGCGCTACGCTCTCGTTTGCTTTAGTAGTAATAATGATAAATTGAAAACAAAAGGACCCTAGGCAGGGTTCGAACTCGCAACTGACCGCATTACTTGCTGCCGCAACAGCCATACCAGAAAAAAAAAAAAAGTTTCCTTGGTAGGGTTTGAACTCGTAAATGACCGCGCTACTTTCCGACGCCTCTACTCAATAGCCACACCAATAATTAAGTCTTGGTGAGAAAACAAATAATTAAAATAGCAGCACAGAAAACAATACAATCGCAATTGCAATGATGTTGATAGAATTCAAAGAGGACGCGCATGAATGCGTGTGTGTACATGTGTACAGAAATTCTTTGAATTTGCGCTTGCTGCTGCACGTGTTTGCAGGCCAAAACACGTTTTCTTTCGTGTTTCTTAACCGATCTTGAAATGAGAGAAATTCGATATACATATACTATTCTAGAAGCTACATGCCAAGTTTGATGACTCTAGTTCTTATTATTTGCCCAATTAGTTAAAAAAACAGTTTTTCGATATCGACTTTTATCGATTACTTGGAAACGGGGCATGTTATCGAATACCGGAAACAGACTCGATCTGCGCGGGCACTAGGAGGACCTATAGCTAATATTTCAAATCTCCAGCTCTTATAGGTTCTGAGATCGTTGCGTTCATACATAGGGACGGACGGGCGGACAGACGGACAGACAGACGGACATGGCTACATCGACTCGGCTGTTGTTGCTGATCAAGAATATATACACTTTATGAGGTCGGAGATGCTTCCTTCTGACTGTTACATACATTTGCGCATATACAATATACCTTTTTACCAATTTTTAATGGGTGCAGGGAATAAAAACCGATTAAAATAGAAGCACAGAAAGCAATATAATCGCAATTGTAATGCTGTTAATAGAATTCAATAAAATTAATATGAATGTGTGTGTTTTTACATGTATACAGAAATTTGTGCAATGTGCGCTAGCTGCCCAAAACTCGTGGCCAGCCAAAACACGTTTTCTTTAATAACTTCTGTTTTTCATAACCGATCTTGGTGAAATTTTCAACAGAAGATCTAATTGTGCTATAGAATATTTATATTCATATAAATTAAAACAATCGTTGATTGTTGTTATTAAAAAAAAAACACAACTGTTGAATTGTAGTGCTTCTTAAGAACTAAATTGCCAAAATTTGGCTAAATATTTATTAGGCTCGAACTGCCGCTGCAGCTGGCGTTTTGTCGCCGCTGCTGCTGCTGTTTCCGTTGCCGCTTTGTCGCCTTTGCCGCTTTGATGCTCCCGCCCAATAGGTGGGTGTCGGGTGTCCAGGTTGAATCCCACAGTGGAGCTGTCCCACGGTGGCTTTTAGGAATGCGCTGACTTGGCGCACGTGTCGATTATTGGTCATGCACCTTAGTCATGATCGTTGGGCTGGGTGCATGAGTACTTCCTCTTAGTATTTTTAATAACTGTTCTTAGCTCCTCCCCCTTTAAACGCCGACGTCCTCGGACGCGATGTAATAGCGTGTTTGGGTAGTGTTGGAGTGTTCTATTGGAATGGCTTCTGGTCGAGTAGTATCCCTTTTGATTTGTTGCGAGGTGCTTCTTTGCCTAATCAGCCGAACGACTACTGCCACTATAAAGATGAGCAGTGTGCCTGAGATCGTAACGTTTACGGTTTTCGTATTGGTGTATCTGCTCCTAAGGGTTTCTAGCTCTTTTGTGTTGTTAATGTTGATCTCGTTCAACATTTGTAACGACAGAACTTTGTCGACCTTTGTTTTTCCGCCATTAATTGAAGAAAAGGTGGAGTTGCGTACTCGTCTTCTCCAATTCTTACTGCAGAGGTCTCGAATTGGATAAGGAATGTCCCCTTCAAGTCCATTGTCTCCTTATCGATGCCGATTGTGCCCTTGAAATCGTTAAGCAGAATCGTACCGGTAAATAGTTCTTCGAGGTCGGGCACATGTTAGGCTATTAGCTATTGTACAATCTGCTACCTGGCATCTCAGCAGATGTGAAATGCATGTGTCGTTGCTTAATTCTACCAAGTTGTTTTTACTACAAATAACCTTATCGTTATGGGCTTCACAATTTTCTCTAATTCCGAAAATATGTGGTTCGCATTTAACAATTCTATCAAATTTTAATTTATTTATTATATTTCCTTTTTTAACTGGTTTTAATAACATGGCCGTGCAAAATTTCTTTAGTTAACAATGGGATTCTTATAATATAGAGTGTGCTTTTACCGCTAGTTGCTATTTTGATCTTGGAAAATTCTAATAATTCTTCTGCGTTAATGAATAGTATATCTTCGTTTTCTAGGAGACTTGTTAATTTTTCGATTTCTATTTCAGACAAAATACCAGAATTTATTGTGCTTGTTTTAGCCCAATCGATAACGTCAATTAAATTGTTTAATTCTTCTTTGAAAATATGTAGCTTATATTTTAGAATAGTATCTTTTTCTTCTTTAAACTGTTTGTTTTCTGTTTCGGATTTTATTATATTATTTGTTACTTCGCCCAATTCATTAATTCTTTTGCTTAAGACTTTATTTATAACTAATTTGTTATTATGGTTTTCCAATTGTTCGTTCATTTTAGTGATAAGAATTTCGTGGTCATTGTGGTCTGGTGTACCGGCCACCCATTTCCATGCTGTGCCCAGTGCATCTATTGCTCTAACTTTTCGTTGGGTTGGTTTGAGCCTTCGTAGGTCAGTTTCGGCCTTTGAAAGTTCAAATGCAAGGTACGGGAAAAATGGGTGTGTTCTTTCTATTTCGTTTGATCTGTTCGATAGGTTACCGAACGCCGTTTCGTATTCCTCTACGACCAACAAGTGGATAATTCTGTAAGTGCCATTTTGTACGGCTACAGCGCCTGTTTTTATCGGAAGAAGCTACGAGTGTAAGAAGTCTAGGATAGTTGCCAAACCGAAACAGGTCGGCAAGAATAACCTGTGAAATATTATGTTTTGATATTATTTTTGTGGATGATTCTACCATTTTGTGTTTTGATTGTAGTTTTTCTATTTTCTGCTACTTTTTCTTTTCTATACTTTGGTGTGGTTTTTGAGCCTAATCTTTTATCTTGACATATGTGTCTCATGTCTAAAACTGTTTTATTATTTTTTTCTTGCTGTTATGATATTGCAAATCTTCATCCTGCTTTTTTTACCCTGAACCCATTGAAAATGGGTTAACAGGGTATATTGTATTTGTGCAAATGAATGTAACAGGCAAAAGAAAGCATCTCCGAACCCATAGTATATATATTCTTGATCATCATCAATAGCCGAGTCGATCTAGCCATGTCCGTCTGTCAGTCCGTCCGTCCGCCCGTCTGTCCGTTTGTATGAACGCAAGGATCTCAGAACCTATAAGAGCTAGAGACTTGAAATTTTAGCTGTAGGTCGTCCTAGTCCCCGCGCAGATCGAGTTTGTTTCCGATAGTCGATAACTTGCCCCGTTTCCAGATAATCGATAAAAATCGATGTTGAAATCCTCTTATTTGAGCAATTTCGGCAAATAATATGAGCTAGAGTCACCAAACTTGACATGTAGCTTCTAGTATAGTATATATATATCAAGTATTTTTCATTTTATACCTATCGCCTGTCGGAAGAAGAGGGTTCAGGGTATCCCCTATTCGGAAGCTCCCGACTAGAACCTCTTACTTGTTATTAATTTTTTTTTCTGATTTAAGTTCTTGTATCTTCTAATTCCTGAGGGTCGCTAGTATGCCGAGTTCCGAAAAAAATATCTGTGGGTTTTGCGTTTACTGTGGAGTGTACGGATTGGTTGTATAATTCGACGGCTTTGAATATAAGGTCTTCGAAATTTCCACATCTGTCATCCTTCTTTACACATCTCATTATTTCGGTCAGAGTTGAATGGAATCTTTCAACTTGACCATTGCTTACAGAGGTGTATGGCGGTGTCGTGTAGACGGTTGCTTTCAATTGGTTCTCCAATAGGAATTTGATGGATGCGGAATTTAATGACTTCTCGTTGTCCATAACAACTAATTTCGGCATACCAAAGGCGATCATGACCTCACGAAGTGGGTGCTTGACGTTTTCAGCTGCTTTTGATTTCAAAATTTTTATTTGAGCGTATTTAGCAAATTTGTCTATGGCGGTTATGACAATGTTTCTTTCGGTAGTGTACAAATCTATATGAATAATTTGACCGGGGTAAGAGGGAATGGGTGTCGGTTGCAGCTCGCCTTTTGGCGGGTGCCTATCGTACTTGTTTTCCTTACAAGTTTCGCAGTTTTTTGCCATCGTTTCTATCTTAATGTTGGGAAAAAAGAATTTGCTCAAGATTTTAATTTTATTTTCTATTGTATTCCTGTGAGCCCTGGTGTATTCTTTTACTATTATTTCTGTTTGCTCGTCCTCAGAGGTGACGTCTTCTACTTGTTTTTGCGTGTATCGTACATTGTACATTGCCGAAGAGTTTAGTGGTAGATTTTCTGGATTTTGCCCATAATCCTTTCTGATGTGAATAGTAAATTTACAATTTTGGGGTTAAGCCTTGTCTTTAGTATTTGTATCAAGTCTTTTTCGGAATAGTCAGGTTTCTGAACCATATGTCTATGGTAGGTTGGAAAAGGTATTTTAAACTCATATGATTCTGTATTTGAAGTTAATAATAAAAGTTGGTTCTTGAACACGTTTATTGGAACTTCCATGACGGGTATGAGGTTATGTGATGAGCTATCGTCGCTATGTAACGTTGCACTTATGCTATTTATTTGAGGGTTTGGGGGATTTCTGGACAAAGCGTCCGCAACTTAGTTTGAAGTTCCTGGTTTGTATCGTAGTTCATGATTGTACTCTTCAAGGTAGCTTTTCCACCTTTTGAGTTTCCCATTGTGGCTCTTGTTGCTAAGAGCGAAAGTTGAAGCATAATCGCGGATAAATCTCCTATAATAACTCGATAAGCCCAGAAAAGAACGCAAGTCCTTGAGCATGGGGAACTTTTCTATTGGTATGGTATTATATGGTAAAGCTTAAAATATCGACTTCGGTTTTGAAAAAATCACATTTGTCGATTTGTATTTTCATATTCGCCTTCGCCTAGGGTCGTGATTTCTAGGTGTTTGGCGTGATCGTTCTCGGACTGACTAAAGACGATAAATCGTCGCTGTAAACGTAGCATATTTTTCCAACGTGTTCCCTTAGAATATCATCTAAGGTCCTCTGGAATATTGATGGGGAATTTTTCAGCCCAAATGGAAGTCTGGTAAGCTCCGTTTACTGCAACTGCTGTTTTTTCTATATCTCTCTCCTTGAGTGGAATTTGATGAAAACCGCTCTTCAGATCGAGCACATTTGTTCTGCCCAATTGTGCGAATATTTCTCCGATTTCAGGGATCGGGTACCGATCCGAAATTGTTACCGCTGTAAGTTTCCTATAGTCGATGACTGAACGATACTTCTTTTCTCCTGACGCATCGCTTTTTTTAGGGACCACCCATACGGGTGCACTGTACGGCGACCGTGAAGGTCTTATAATACCGTCGCGCAACAACTGATGTAATTGTTTACCTAATTCTCCTCTTATAGAAGCAGGGTAGGGATAATGCTTGCTATACACCGGAGAGTCCGATGTCGTTCTTATCTCGCCTAACACTTTCGTGTCTGGGTCTGCGATCAAGTCTGAGTGTGTTTGAGTAATACGAGGTTATGAGGTTTTCCTGTGTGTTTCACATGTGTTCCGTTCTTACTTTAATATTATTGACCGCATGAGTTGCTAGTTGTTTTATTTGAATTCTATAGTTACCATTTATTATTAATATATCGTTTTTAACGTCAATAACAGCGTTAAGCTGTTTAAGGGTATCATTACCTAATGTCCCATGGACAGTTTTAAGTGTGGGTAACAAGAAAAATTTGATTGGCTTATCTTTTTGTGAGAACAAACTAATGTAGCTATGGTGTGTTATTTTTGTTTGTCCACCAACTGAGTTTGCGAAAAATGTCTTTTCGTTCTGTTAAGGATTCTGAATTAAGTTGGGTTGGATATGATTTTGCTTTGAACCGGTGTTGATGAGGAAATTGAATGTCGTTCCGTTCCCCGTTACACAATTGAAATAAGGCAGCAAGGAAAAATGTAGTCTAAAAAATGGACATCTGAGGCCTCAACCATCGTCGGGTTATATTCGATTGTGCCTTCGCATGCGGTCTGGCTCCAAAGCTTCCGTAGCTGTATGGAACTGTCGTGGGAATTTTGGAGGAGGTCCGATGGTTGCGGTAGGGGGGCGATTACCCACGAAATCGTTTGCCTCGGGCCTGTTCATATAGTTATTATTTCCGGTCCGCATGGAACCATCTAATTCCATCGGTACGGGTTTGGGCTCCGGTTTGGGAGCCATTGGGCGCGGAGGCGCTGGGTTGTCTAGGCCCAAAGAACTGTTGGGGTGTAGCGTATTGTGCGTATATCGGCTGAGGGAATTGTTTGACTTGTTGAGTTATTGTTGGTTGTGTAGTCTGGTAGTTCGCGACTGGTCTTGGGATGTTATACAGTGTCGGATCAAATCTTCTCCACTGTCCGGAGCTTTTATTTGGTATAATTTTTGGTGGTTGGTATTTGGGATAGGGTGAGCTGAAAAATGTCTAGGTGGTAGAGGTGGCGGTTGCTGTCTAATTTTGGGCATAAAGAAATTTCTCGGTTCTTGGTTCTCTACTAAGCTGCACAGATGCAGGGCGTGGCTCAAATCTCTTGGCTCCTTGATAGCCAGGAGTCAAGGTAAATCGGCATTTAGACCTCGCACGTCCAAGGCTTTGCCTCGGTAACTATTTGGCAAAGCCCTTACTATTTCTGGTGTGTCTTCTTGAACACTTATCTGATTAAGAATCAAAGACAACTAGTGGTATACCGTTTGGTAAAATTCAGTAACGGACAGACGACCCTGTGTCAGTGAGAACATCTGATACTCGAGAGTTTCCAAATCTCGCTTATCGGCGTAATGTTCTGTAAAACACTTGGAAATGGCTTTCCAATTCATTGGGGTATTGTACGACTCAAGCACAGTATCCGCTTCTCCTATTACTTTATTGCGTATGGCTAGAGTAATTAAATAATATTTATAGGTATGCTCTTGGCCCTTATAAATGGCCATTATTTTTTCGACGTTTTTCTTCCATGACCCGAATGCGGTTTTATCTTCTGAGTATTCCCTTATTAAATTCGTTATATCGGGAACCTTTTCTGAATCTTCACCCTGAGTCGGACTCGTGAGGGGGATATCGGCTAAAAGCTCGCCATTTTCTCCATTGATGGCCCGGCGTATTATTTCGCCCCCCTGAAGTGTGTCCTTAATTAAAGACAAAATCACCTGCTTTAGCCCTGGACTGGCGTATGGGTTACTAGATGAACCGAGTTTCATATTAGCTAGCGCGTCGGAAAGATCCTTTTCCTGCATTTTTGATGATTCGGACAACGGAGACTCTTGCTTTTTTTAACACTTTTTTAAACACTAATCTTACACGATAAGTAACATTCGGCGAATCTCCACGCTGGTCCTTTGGATTATGTGCTTTTTATCCCGCGGTGTACCGGCAAAGCGGTGTAGCGACGGCGGGTAACTGGGGATCCTGCGAGACACTAAACGCGTGGTACCCTGCGAACTGGTACTACAGGGTGATAACGACCGGGAAACGTTAGAGGATAAAGGCAGTAAGGATTGTCTTAATGGTTTGCACTCGCGCTGTGGCTCTTTTGGAGGCACTTTTCGGAGTACTTAAACTTTCGCGCTTTGTGGCTCCTTTTGAGGCACTTTTGTTTCGCGACGCGTTATCCTTTTTTGGTGCTCGGGCGCCAATTAAAACAATCGTTGATTGTTTTTATTTAAAAAAAAGCACAACTGTTTTTTTGTAGTGCTTCTTAAGAACTAAATTGACAAAATTTGGCTTAATATTTATTAGGCTCGTACTGCTGCTGCTGGCGCCGTTGCCGCTTTGTCGCCGTTGCCGCTTTGATGCCCCCGCCCAATTGGTTGGTGTCGGGTGTCCAGGTTGAATCCCACGGTGGAGCTGTCCCACGGTGGCTCTTAGGAATGCGCTGACTTGGCGCACGTGTCGATTATTGGTCATGCACCTTAGCCGTGATCGTTGGGCTGTGTGCATGAGTACTTCCTCTTAGTATTTGTAATAACTGTTCTTAACTTATATATTCTCAAAAAGTCAATTGCATTAAAGTTGTTGCTCAAATTGGTAGGCAATACAAGTTAGTTTACTAACTGCATGTATAGCTATGTGGTGGTAGCGGGGAGGTGGGCATGGGGCATATCATAGTCAAGCTGAGTATGCCAGCAGTTCCGTTTGTCGTATTGACGAAATAATATATAAACTTTGGAACCAGCCACTACGATACGGCGGAGAAATCGAACAATGCGCTAGGGCTGGATGGGATAGGGGTCGCTAGACGGGCTAGAAGAAGGCAAATACATATATTGTGGCTGCGGTTGCCATAAAAATGGCTTGGATGGGCATCGCCTGAGGGAGATGATGGTTGGCCGTCTGTTGAGGCTGGTTTACAAATAGATTTTATAACATTTTTTTATTTCGTTTCTGCATTGCACACGCAGCGTAAGTGTGATAAATGCTGACTATGTGTGTGCGTATGTGTGTGTGCATGTGTTTGGGTGTGGGTGTGTGTGCCACTTTTGAAATTTCAATAACAAAATTGGTTTGAGGCTGTTTATGTCCTCAAACTGGTCCTGTTATTGGTGGTGTTATTTCTGCCCGACGTTGCCAATATCGCTGACAATCACGTCACATTGGGCAATTCATTTAACGGCTTCGCTCTCTTTCTCTCTCTCTCCCTCTCTCTCTTTCTCACTCGCCTGTTTGTGAACTTGCTTGTTTTTACTCGGAGAGCCGCGTTTGCCTTTTACTTGCTGATTTTTTTCATTACCCTGTAGTAAGCGGTGAGGCTTAACTAACGATCTGATGCATCACCGTTCGTTAGGTAATTCGCTAACGAACGTTCATGCGAAATACCCCAGAAAAAGAGGACTACTAACGTCCCTATGCATTACTAGTCGTTAGGAAATTCGTTAGCGAATGGTCATTCTATGCATGCCGATCAAAACGAAAATGCTAAAGAATTTTTTTATTACGAGGTCTGTGCTTCTTCTCTTTGATGACGAACAATAAAAATTAGCCGAGTTCTCTAAATTTTGCAGTCAAGAACTGTATAGGCAACAAGGTCAATGAACGGCGCACGCGTCTTTTGTTAATTGTGTAGTTTCCTTTTACTTGTGATTCTGTCTCGCACGAAGCAACTTTTAAACGTGTCATTTGTGAAATGAAGTTATGTGTTGCATGTGCACATCGCTAACATCTTTGCTCTAGCACAATCGCTAAGTTAAAAAAGTAAAATAATTAAAAAAAAAATAGTTCCTTCGGTAGGGTTCGAACTCGCAACAGAAGACACTAATCGCCGGCGAAACAAATTGAGTGTGCAATGATTAATAGCTATGTGGTAGTAGCGGGGAGTAGGTGATAGCTTTAAAATGAAAGATAATTTGTATATATATAAAGATTATTCTAGAAGCTAATTGTCAAGTTTTTGGTAAAAAAACAGGATTTCGATATCGATTTTCATCGATTACTTGGAAACGGAAGCAAACTCGTACTGACGGGCACTAGGAGGACCTACTGCTAAAATTTCTTATAGGTTCTAATATCCTTACGTTCATACATGCGGGCGGACGGACGGACGGACAGACAGACGGACATGGCTAGATCGACTCGGCTATTGATGCTAATAAAGTATATGTATATGGTCTGAGATGCTTCCTCCTGCCTGTTATATACATTTCCAGACATTTTTTTAATGGTTCAGTGCATACAAAATATGCGCTTAACTCCAGCTTGGTGCTTGATTGACTGTTACATTTCCTATACTGATTTACAATACAAATAGTTGCTGCAGTTAACTATGTGGCGTAGTTATAAGTTTCTAATCAAATTTTGTGCCTCATTACCAATTAAACACTATCCAAATATTAAATGTTTAAGTATTAGAGAAAATTTCTGATTACGCTATAAGATGGCCAAAAATACGATCCAGATGTACAGATGTACATTATGCAAATGCTTGTAAATATATATATTTCTTGGTCAGCATTGTCTGCATTTTAAAAGCAAGTGGCAAAAAACTTGGCTGCGGGTGCTCGAATACTACTAGCCGAAAAAGTTTATTTCACAAGGTCGATAGGTGCTCCTTATCCTTGAAATTAATTTGTTACTGCCATGAAATTTTGTATTTTTAGATGTAAAAAATCAATTATGACATGGAAGCCCTCGTATAACATACGCTAATTAATATTAAGAGGGATGTGATGTGAAGAGAGAAAGAGAGAGGGTCATAGGGATTGACAGTACTCCTTAAGCCTCGTAATTATGTGTATTTCTTGCTTGTGTATTAATTTATAATCATAAATGTTGCGTTGTTCCAAAATTATAAATATAATCTTTATAAATGGCAACTTAAAAGGCACTGGCGTAAATCCACCTACTAACCCTAATGAAGCATTAAACTGCCATCAAACAACGTAAGCGTTTTGTATAATTGCCACTTGGGTGCACAGAGCCAAAAAAAAAGATAGAAAAGAAGACGGCTCAAAATCTCGGGACAAGCATTAATTACGTGGGGATTTCTGAGCGACCAAAAAAGTAGTTGACTTTAATATTTATGGTCTGCGCGAGAAGGAAAAATAAACTGCTGTAAATAAATAACTGAATGTCAAGCAGCTTCAAGCGCAGCCAGCTGGTGGGCACTTCGAACTATGGGCCCTCGGATTATTATATAAAAATTTGCAATAATTATAAATAATGCAGAGAGCGCGGAAAATGTTAACGCAGAGCCGAGCTCACGCCACTTCCGATGATGCCGGCACCAGATGCTGAAGACGACAAAATTTATGTCCAGTGACGAGCCTTATCCATCTACTTACAGTACCACTTACTCCACCAGTACCCGCTCTTCATTACATACCATTGCAATTTTCCAAAGCTTGTGACAAATGTTTTTTGACTTCTTACAACTTTTCATCTACAGGCACGAACGAAGTACATAACTTGTACGAATAGCTAAATGCGAAGAATTCCCTGTGGAAATTCCCCCCCAAGAAATCAGAAAAATCAAGTATAACATTTTGTCAGTAAAATTTAAATAGAATATGACTTTAGATATATATAACCATAATGAAAGCTTAACGAAGCAACCAATGATGTGTAAGATACTATCTTTTTAATGCTCCAGACATACCAGCAAAAATTGAACATGGAAGCGCCAAATACATAAAATAAAACAAGTAAGAGGTTCTAGTCGAGAGCTCCCGACTAGGGGATACTTTGAACCCTCTTATTCCAACACCAAATTCAGCTCACGCTACGCGAAAACGAATTAAAATAGCAGCAGAGAAAACAATACAATCGCAATTGCAATGCTGTTGATAGAATTCAAAGCAGATGCGCTTGAATGCGTGTGTACATGTATACAGAAATTTTTGGAATTTGCGCTAGCTGCTGCTAACAACACGTGCGCAACCAAAACATATAACTTTTGTGTTTCTTAACCGATCTTAATGAAATTTTCGAAAGTACATCTTATTGTCCCATAGAATATATGTGTATTGTCAAAAATGTGGCTTATGTTGTGGGCAGCATAAATTGGTTTATTTACTTAATTTATAGCTTTTAGGTGGCAGCGGGGAGTTGGTGATAGCTATGAAAAGAAAGATACTTATATATGTACTATTCTAGAAGCTACATGTCAAGTTTGGTGTGTCTAGCTCTTATTATTTACTAAAATTGCTCAAAAAACAGGATTTCGATATCGATTACTTGGAAACGGGGCAAGTTATCGAATATCGGAAACAAACTCTATCTGCGCGGGCACTAGGAGGACCTAAAGGAGGACCTAATAATAATTTTAAGTGTCTAGGTGTCTTATAGTGTCTTATAGGTTCTGAGATCCTTGCGTTCATACATACGGACATTCGGACAGACAGACGGAAATGGCTAGATCGACGCGGCTGTTGATGCTGATCAAGAATATATATACTTTATCGGTCGGAGATGCTTCCTTCTGCCTGTTACATACATTTGCACAAATACATTATACCCTTTTTACCCATTTTTTATGGGTTCAGAGTATAATAATGTTGAGTTGCATAAGTAGCGTAGGGGCCTAAGCGTGGGCAAATTGAGCAGGAACTGTAAGGGTCAAACCTGTTTGAAGCTTATTTGGGCAATGCCTAAAACACCTTACCAACAAATTTAAAATAATAATATTGAAAATGCCCCACAGCAGTTTTAGAAGATTATCTAAAGGATTGTGGAAAACAGAAATGAATTTGCGTTTTATTTAAATTATGCGCACACGAACAGAAAAACGAATCATTTTGGAGTGATTTTGTTTTTAAAACAAAGTTTCAATCTCTTAATGGACTTCATAAAATTTTCTGCCACAGTGCACAGAATCCCGACCCTGATTGCGGTTATTTGATTACAGACACATTTAAAACTAATGTACAGTCACACTCACACGCACGAACAGGCAGACACATACGGCTTTAAGTGAGATCTACACACGTAAAAAAATGTTGTTTTGCTTATCGCACGGTTTTTTCATGAACAGTCGATGTAAAAATATTGCGAATTACCTGCTCGGTCCTCGTCTGTGCTACGTTTTTGTTTTTGTTGCCATTGATTGCTTAAATTTGATTTATGACCAAACAAAAATGTCAACGGCAGTTGCTCCACCCAACTCCTGGTCTAATGGCCTCTCTCTCTACGGGAGTCATAATAAAAATAACAGTATACCCTGCGCCACTTGACCCCATCGCTACCGCAGGCCTGCGGCCCTATTTCATGTTTTTATTTTAATATGCAAGGACTGCACATATAACTTACAAGAGTTTTATGCCATATTTTTTATTTATTTTAGTTTGTATTGTTCTTATGTGGCCAGGTACTAACTGGAACTGTGAACGTTTTATGGGCACCAAATAACTTGGTATCTAGGCAGAAAACTATAAACGGTTTTATGGAGGAAAATTAGTATTTTAGCTATTAGCATTAGCTATTGGCCCTCGATTACAAATTGAAAAGCCAACGAAGGCAAATATTTCATGTCAGTGCAAAGGCAGGCTGTAAATATTATTCACATTAAAATTGTGGACTTGTTTCTATTATAATGTGCATGTTCAGTATATGCTCTAAAAATATTTTTTCTATATTAAAATAACGAAGGCTTTTACATATATCTATCCCGATTATTCAAATTTAGAATTCTTTTAATGTACGTTATGAATCGCTTTTATTCAATTTTAAGTTTTTTATTTATTCGACTTACAATTGCATTCCTTTCTTGTATTAGTTTTACAGTGTATGAGTTCCGTTAAAGCCTTGGAAATAATATGTACAACATTTTCCTTCGCCCCGTTTGACAGCCGAGCTGTGGTAAATAGTCACAAGCGCGTTGAACTTCAGCGAAGCGTAAATGTTTTCTCGGCATTGTTTACTATTTCCTTTTAGCTTTACATTGGCATGTGCTTCTCCGGATATTTGGGTAAGGATAACTTAACAGTTAATTTTGTTCGAGCGGGCTCTGTGGCTGATTAGTACAATTTCAACTTTCACGCTATCGTATTTTAGCATAGCCATGGGTTCAGTTTTTTGGGCTCGTCAGACCCACCACACAGGTCATTTTGGGTTTGATTGAGCAACATTTATGTTTGCTTGGGGTGATTTGGCATGAATTTTATGTGTAGCTGAGACTCCTTTTCAATATTGCCGCATCATGCAATTTTCAAAAATTTATTTTTTTTTTTTTTTTTTTTGCTGAGTAACCTCACAAGCTGCCTGAATATATGCACTATTCTTGCTGTGCCGTTTCTGAATGTTTGATTAAATATTGAAGCAGCACTTTCTTGACTTATGTATATTTAAATGTTTCCTAATATCCCATGGAAAAAATCAACCGTCTATGGATTGTCAAAATCATATTCCTCAGTAAATCAAAAATTTGTATACCCTTTTAGAGGGCATTGTAATATTTTTTTTTATAATTGTTTATTTTATTGAATCAAAAATAGCATACATTTGGACAAACGTCAAAGACGGCTGTTTTAATAAGGCTGCATCGTCACGTAGGTAGTCGGGGACCCTATGTCGTGGTTGGAGGAGGTCCTTGAACGATCTTCTCTTGAGCCGCCTGACTGCACACCTTCCAGCGAGGTCTCTTGCTACCCGGTTGCAGTGTCGCTGCAAGCGTTCGAATGATCCGACTTGCCTGTTTATGGTGTCCATTTTAAGGTCTCTGTGCAAGCTAGAATTTCTGACGTACCAGTCAGCACCGGTCATTCGAAGCAAGGCCAAGTTTTGGAGTGTCTGAATCCGTCACCGATTTTCGAGATGCAATGCCCCAAAACTGGATACCGTATCGCCAAGTTGGTGCCACCACGACGTTGTAAACTGCCCGTTTGCAGCGAAGTGGGCTGTTTGGGCTTAGTAGCCAGTTGGCCTTGGCCATCTTATAGCGGCACTGCTTAAGAAGGCCGTCGATGTGCGCCCGAAAACCAAGCGTCTTATCCAATACAATTCCAGGATACTTGGCGCTTCTGCCAGGGTGAAAAGGGCTGCCATCTATCCAGACTGCTGGAGCCTTGCCACGCCTCAGTTGACCGCCTGGCCCTTCGACGCATTGAGATTGTAATATTGACATGCAATGTGTAACGTTTAAAAGAAGACGTCTCAACAGACGACTGGATATAGCCATGTACGTCACTCCGTCTGTCTGTTGCTTTGCGGACTAGTCACTCAGTTTAAAAGCTATCTTCTTCTTCAAAATTTGCATAGGTCCGTCTTACTGTTGCAGGCAGTAAATATGTCGGAACAATCGATCCAAGAACATTTTACTGTATGAAAATATCTTGACCAAAATCGGCATTAATAAGTTTCGCCACGTACGTATATGCAAAGTATATCATATAGCTGTTCTTGAGGCAAAATATTCTGTTATCCAAGCTATTTTCATCAAACTCAGCATTTACGAGCTTCACTATTTTCTTTGGGAGCCACCACAGATATTTGTGTCTTTCTTAAGGAAATGAAGCGAATATAAGGTGAAACACGCTTGTTACAAGAGGACACAACTCACATTCCGGTAAGGAAAAGAATATATTTTGTGCTTTCATTGAATTTAAGTATATGGTCTGTCAAACAGGACCCTTTAATCGAAATACAATGCAAGTTTTGCGCTTTTTGAAAAGCACTCCAAAAGGTAATGAAATTTCATCATCTTACAGCTTGACTGATACCTTTCCGAAATATATTATACCCGAATGGGGCACGTAGCACGCAACAACCAAGTAAAGCAGAAAATTAAGAAAACATTTTCATCTTTCGCCTTGGCCGCATCTGAAAGCAATTCATTCAATTGGTTTTCCGGCATCAGCTTTCAAAGGCCGCTTTTAGAATAATGTTCCACTGACTCACCTGACGCCAGGTTGAGGTTCCGTGGCAGTGTCATGCACTACCGCTACTGCCTTTGCCTTCTGTACTAGAGAGCAGCACGCCAAATTTAAAGTTGCAGCATGATGCAATTGACTTGACTTGGGCAAAGTCATTAAGCCTGAGATAGCTAACGTTGCTGCCTGCGACAACAACAGAGGCGCTGCAGCAGCAAACACCAACTGCAGCACCAGCAGCTGCCCCATTGCCCCATCCAAAGATTTGCATGCCGCTGCTGCTGCTGCTCACGCTGCTGCTATTGTTGTTGCTATGGCTGTTTGCTGCTGGTGCTATGGGTGACATTGCCCAAGTGATCCGCAGATTTTGTCCCATCCACTGCCGCACGCTTCAGTTACTGCTGCATCGAAGTGTAGCCGCATATGCGTGGCGGTGGTGGCTTCCCCGGCTGACCACCAGTTTGATCCTGGCCATGGCTCTCTACATCGACAATTACTTTGCTACTCTGTGAGTGACCCATATGGTAACGTGCATGCTTTATGGGCTCTGGAGGATATAGCACCTGCTGATGCGTTGCTGGTACTGCTTCTGTATTGTCTTCACCTCCATCCGCGTTTTGTCCCACTGATAGTTAACACCCGCAAGTATCAGCACATTCAATATGAGCAGGCTGCAACCGATGGCTGTCGAATATGCCGAAAACCATGCCGCCTCGAAACCGGATGCGAGGGTATCTGTCGAGGCATGTGCCAATTTCGTTTCCGCTGTTTGTGTCATTGTTTTTGTTGTCCCCCCAAAACACAGAGAAAATGAGGTGATTAGAGAAAATGAAGGCATTGTACAGTGCAGGGCATTGTTGTAGTTCACTTACCTTATTACTATTACGACGCGTATGTTTAATTCAGTTAATAATGTATATTTATAGAATGTTCGCACATTTTCCTCAAGTGCTAATTGAATCTAATTTGGAAATAAATTGATATTAATTTATTATAATTAACAAACGACGAAAATGGTTAACAATTGTTTACAATGGTTAACAATCCGACCTGAGTGACTCCTAGAACAAGGTACACCAAATTTGAATGTTTAGTTAAGGTTAAGCGGAATAGTCCTAAATGCAATTGCCACAGAGTTAAACTGACCGACTATTGTTGATTAAATCTTGTTGAAACTATTTTGCACAACAAAATATTTGTTTGCATGATTTGTATGCTAAGATCTCTAGTTGCCCGTTTCGTTGTATTCATTTCTTTTCCGGCAAGCAGATAAATACAAAAATGGATTGCAAACACCTGCGTGAAGAGATGTGCAATGCCTTTGAAATTTAATGTATTTGTCAATGTGCCTGAATGTCTAAATTTTGGTTTATTTTTGATGTCGATTTGTTGTTGGTTTGTCTCTGAGTGTTTCAATGATGAGCCTTAAGTGCTGCCAACTCTTGACATTGTTTTAAGCCAAGACATGTGTGAGTGTGAGTGTCGATGTCGTCTGTTTTAAATAGTTTTGGTTTCCAATTTTCTGCATATAGAACCGTTCGCCAAAGTTCTGCACGAGATTATAGACTTGTGCATGTATTTGCATTAATATTTAGAAAATAAACTAAATTGACATGTTAAGCACCCAAGCATTGTCATATTGTCGTCCCTCTTTTCTACCATTTCTTGTTAGTGACCACAGGTGCCATATGCCAACGCAGTGTTTTTCAATTTGCATTTGACATGTTTTTCTTGTCAAGGCGTCAAAATATCAATTTGATTGTGGAATCGAGCAAAACTGAAATTATATTTCGGTAAAATATAATAATTTTCTGTTGCAGACGATAAATAATTTTATAAAATTGATTTAAAAACGCGCGTAGAATTTGAATATGAATTACTCAGATCGAGATGAGTTTTTAAAGCGCAAGTAAATTAATGTTAATCAAGTAAGAGGTTCTAGTCGGGAGCTCCCGACTAGGGGATACCCTGAACCCTTTTACACCAAATGCAGCTCGTTTGCTTTAGTAGTAATAAAAATAAATTACAATAAAAAAAAATTCCCTTGGCAGGGTTCGAGCTCGCAACTGACCGCATTACTTGCTGCCGCCTCTACGCAACAGCCACAACAACCAAAAAAAAAAAATAATAGTTTCCCGGGTAGGGTTTGAACTTATAACTGACCGCGTTACTTACCGCAGCCTCTACTCAATAGGCACACCAATAATTAAATATTAAAGAGAAAAAAGCGAATTAATATAGGAGCACAGAAAACAATACAATCGCAATTGCAATGATGTGGAAAGAATTCAAAGAAGACTCTCATGAATGTGTGTGTGTACATGTACATATACAGAAATTCTTGGAATTTGCGCTTGCTGCTGCACGTGTTTGCAGGCCAAAACACATTTTCTTTGGTGTTTCTTAACCGATCTTGATGAAATTTTCATTAGTATATCTAATTATATCAGAAAATATTCGTGTATTCTCAAAATGACAATTGCACTTAAATTGTGGCTTAATTGGAAAGGCAATACAAGTTGGCTTACTAACATGATTTATAGCTTTTTGGTGGTAGCGTGGAGGTGGCTATAACTATAAAATGAAAGATACTTGATATATACATATATATACTATTCTAGAAGCTACATGTCAAGTTTGGTGACTCTAGCTCTTATTATATACCAAAAAACAGGATTTCGATATCGATTATTATCGATTACTTGGTAACGGGGCAAGTTATCGAATATCGGAAACAAACTCGATCTGCGCATGGACTAGGAGGACCTACAGCTAAAATTTCAAGTCTCTAGCTCTGATAGGTTCTGAGATCCTTGCCTCCACCCTTTTTACCGATTTTCAATGGGTTCAGGGTATAAAAAGTGTGAAACACCCCCCAAATGGATTTGCACAAATATCTTTGAAAATGAGTTTGGCGCCGATCGGATGGTAAACAAAAAAAATTTCTTAGAAACGTTTTTCGCGATTTTTCCACACTCGCGGGTGAAATTGTCTGACGCCCCGTCTTAACGTGCATCTACATCACACAAGGTAACTACAGTGAAAATTTCAGCATCCTAGCTCTTACGGTTTGGGCTGTGCGTTGATCACCAATCAGTCAGTCAGTCAGTCAGGACAAACAGTTTTATATATGTATGTGTATAGAGATTGTTGGATATCGGCTGCGCCATGTGCGGAGCCCCAAACTGCACGTAGATATGATGCGGCCTGCGGCGTGATTACCAACCGAGGCGGCTTTAGGGGTTTTGTACAATTGTTGGGAGTATTAAGATTAGAAGAGTCCTAGACGGTGGCTCACGTAAGTTCACGAGCGGGGTTGTTCATTTTAGACTACTTTAAGTTTTATTGAACTTAACCTAATTATTACAATTACTAATTTGACCTAAGCTACCAAATTCAAAGCTCAATAGAATTACAAAATACAAGAAAGTAATATTACTTAAAGTAAGAGGACTTAAAGCTCGAACGCTTGAGAGACCCACTTAACTCAACTCAACTCAACCATGATAGCGTATCGCGCCTTTTATGTTATTATATATATAAAGGTAGTACGGCACACAGTTGTGCAACTGAAAGCCAGCGTCCAGTGTTGAAATTTCAAACTATAAGCTATAATAAGTCGGAACAAATTGAAATACCGCTTCGTAACTGGCTGTTTTCTTGAGGTAATCGGTTCTTAAATGCCCGGATATTGGATTAGGCTCCGACTTCCTCTGCCAGAGGCACCCAGCATCATGGGGCCACTTGCAGCGCAAGTTGATTTTTGGTTGGGTTTTTTGTCGTTCCACTAATGAAAGGCACATGATACATAAGGCAATTGCTGCTTCTCTCTACCAGGCCAGCCTTTGGGCTTTTGGCTATCTGTACATAATTATCTAGTGTTCTTGACAGCATTTGGTCGGTGGTTGTAGCCCTCTTTACGATTTTAGCTCAATCGCTGGGTCTTGGCAATTAAAATTATAATAAAAGCTCAAGGGAATTAAAATATAAAATATCCCATGGCAGAAAACGTATGGCAAGGTATGCAAGTAATCTCGTGTTGTCATCTACTTCTGAGCCGGCGAATACTTGACCTATATTTACAAGTGATACATAACTGATTTTGAATGTGTCAGCTTATAGAATTCTTAATAAATACATTAAGTCACAACTGGCGAAACAGCTCCTAGTGGCTTCATCTCTATATATAAAACTGTTCGTCCCGACTGACTGATTTGTGATCAACGCACAGGCCAAACTGGAATTTGTATTGTAGTTTCCTTATGAGAGACGGAGTTATGGCAAATTCCTCCCGCATCTATGGTTAAAATTGAAAGATCTTTAAGAAAATTTATTTATTATCCATCCACTGCTCTTGAATGGAAAATGCGGGTCAAAGGTTGATTAAAAAAAGGAATATTTTTCGGCTTCAAGATTCTAACTACAAATTAAGCTGGTTATTGATTCCAAAAACTTTTGTTTGGATTGTATTTTATTAGTTATAAAGTAAATTTCATATAAATTGGTATATTTTGTTTAATGTTCTTATGTTCTCCATGCCTCAATAAATGTGGACATTTTCTCTGGCAGCTCGTTTTTGGTGACATCGAATCGATCCTGTTCTTCGTTAGCATCGTTCTTATTAGAGGCAACGGTAATGGCCTGGCCTTTAGTACCAACACGACCAGTACCACACAATGCAGATAGATGTCAGAATCGGATTGCTTCGACTGCTGCAGTGTGTCAAACACTAAGACACTTGTTTTGCATATATCGGGCTTGACCTGGTACAGGATATATATGCCGAGCACACCATGCGGTCTGCATTCGTACTTCCTTGAATCGGGTAGCACATAGTCCTGGTTATGATGCTAGTTCGGTTTGCTTAGGGTGGTGAAAGAATTATTGTCGTTGCATCTGCTATGTTGAACTTTTTGTTTAAAGCTGTGGACCATCGCCACGCCGTATATGTTTGGCAAATCCTCACCATGGTGACTCAACGGCTGTGCCGAAACTGGCTACCCCACTGCGCGTCGCAGAGCCCACTGACGGCTGCGGATTGGCTGTTGTATGGGCGCCACAAACTGAGCATCGGGATTGGCTGTAAACCAGTCAGTTCTTTGGGCGCCACGAACTGAGCATCGGGTAGCCCTGCCACGGCCATATCACGTGCGTTGCTCGAATGCTGTGAGGTGAGAAACCAGTCCGCGTATTCGTTGACAATCTGTGCACGGGGATGTTATTTATAAATTATTTCGCAGATAATCATATTTAATTAAACGACGATATGAGTCTTCAAACGATTAATTCGCCTTTAGCCCGTTCACGCCAATCCACATCAAAGTATCCATTCATATTAATTATTAAGCGATCTTTAATTTTATAACAAAATGAATATAATTAATATTAGAATAGAATGGTTTCGAGCTTTTAGCGGTATTAAACGACCCAATGCTTTTTGATTTGTCACATAGAGTATTTGTAGTGTATGTGATTACATTTAGACCTCTAGCAGACTAGACTAGCAGAGTTAGGGACATCTAAAAACATCGCATGTTACCACACACACACACACGCACATATGCTTAAATTGCGAAATAAGTCAAATTCTAGCCGCAGTCTGCATTCTTCTACTGTTGTTGTTTGTTGTCAACTATTATTTTTGCTAGCATGCGTGTGTTGGTTTTAGCAAGGACCACATTATGCATCGATGGCATAATTTACAACTAAAATTTGTGTTATACGATGCCATTGTTAAAATAATTTATTATTGTTCTTATTTGTATATTTATGAAAAATGTTTTTAACATATCTTGCATACCAATTGTTAATCATATGTTTGCATACAAACAAGTAAATCATTTTTGAAGACGAATTTCTTCGGCTTTCGACAGAAGTGCTAGTATTATAAATACTATATACTAGTATAATAAACCATACTATTTACATACATGGATCTATATATGACTATACTGCATGTAGTATTAAACTCAACGGGGAATTGCAGCGAGCTTGACTTTTGCGGTTGGCAGTGTGCGAATATAATGAAGTAAAATAAATACAAATGTATCTATATATGACTTTACTGCATGTAGTATAAAACTCAACGGGGAATTGCAGCGAGCTTGACTTTTGCCGTTGGCAGTGTGCGAATATAATGAAGTAAAATAAATACACATGTATGCGCTATAATTGTGATATACGCGTTGGCCATTTACGGCTCCTCTATATATATATGTGTGTATGTGCTTTAAGTGTGCACACGGATACTCACTAGTACTTGGTTTTAATTTGGCGAATGGCGACAACGTCAACTGGATTTGCTGATGTGTCTAAGGATAAGAGTGGGTACGACTCTTGTCGTTGGATGCGGCTGTTACTACTGCTGCTGCTGTTGTTGCTGCTTATGCAACTGTGATTTGGGTCAAATGAAGCCCATATTTTTTTAAGTAGGTGTCTCTGGCATGTATGTATCTATCTATGCAGACAGTGTCCTTGGCTATGAGCACACACACTCACACACACAAACATACATTTGCATATTTATAACAGCCTTACACATATGCGTGTAAGTGTTTTGGCTGCTATAGCGTGCTTACTGTCTTACATTTTGCTCGCTTGCGCTTTATAAATAATAATTTAAAAATAAAGGAACGCTCATTTTATAAATAAAAACAATTAAGAGGCTTTAGTCGGGAATTCCCGACTAGGGGATACTCTGAGAAAAAAAAAACGAATTAAAATAGCAGCACTTGCATACAGAACAGAATGCAATACAATCGCAATTGCAATGCTGCTGATAGAATTCAATAAAGACGCGCATGATTGTGTGTGTGTGCATATATACAGAAATTCTTTCAATTTGCGCTAGATGCTAGATCTTGATGAAATTTTCAACGGTAGATCTTATTATGCTATAGAATATTCGTATATTCTTAAGAAGACAATTGCTTTAAAATTATGGATTCAATTGACGGGTAGATCCAATTGGTTTATTTATTTGATTTGTAGCAATGTTATGTTGGTTGGCGGGTTAATAACTATGACATGAAAGATAGTTGATATATATATACTATTCAAAAAGCTACATGTTAAATATAGCGACTCTTATAACTTACGAGATTTGCACCAAAAACAGAATTTCTATATCGATTTTTATCGATTATAAACGGGGAAAGTAATCAATTATCGGTTTCACGTCCTTAGCTTTTATAACTTCTGAGATCCTTGCGTTAACACATACGGACGGAAGGACAGACAGACTGATATGGCTAGATCGACTCGGCTTGTGATGATAATTAAGAATATGGGGTCGGAGATGCTTCCTTCTACCTGTTACATACATTTGCACAAATACAATATACTCTTTCTACCTATTTTATACCCTGAACCCATTAGAAATGGGCAAACAGGGTATATTGTATTTGTGCAAATGTATGTAACAGGCAGAAGGAAGCATCTCCGACCCCTTTAAGTATATATATTCGTGATCAGCATCAACAGCCGAGTCAATCTAGCCATTTCCGTCTGTCTGTCTGTCCGCCCGTCCGTCTGTCCGTATGTATGAACGCAAGGATATCAGAACCTATGTATTTATAAGAGCTAGAGACTTGAAATTGGCTGTAGGTCCACCTAGTGCCCGCGCAGGTCGAGTTTGTTTCCGATATTCTATAACTTGCCCCGTTTCCAAGTAATCGATAAAAATCGTTATCGAAATCCTGTTTTTTGAGCAATTTTGGTAAATAATATGAGCAAGAGTCACCAAACTTGACATGTATCTTCTAGAATAGTATATATATATCAAGTATCTTTCTTTATATACCTATCGCCACCTCTCCGCTACCACCACAAAGCTATGAATCAAGTTAATTATCTAACTTGTATTGCCCATCAATTGAAGCCACGATTTATATGCAATTGCATTTTTGAGAATACACAAATATTCTTTATTCCATTCTACAATAAGATGTACTGTCGAAAATTTCATCAAGATCGGTTAAGAAACACAAAAGTTATGTGCGCACGTGCTAGCAGCACAGCTGTTGCGTAAATTCCAAGAATTTCTGTATACATGTACACACACACATTCATGCGTGTTTGCTTTGAATTTTATCAACAGCATTGCAATTGCGATTGTATTGTTTTCTGTGCTGCTATTTTAATTGATTTTTTTCTCATCAAGCTCAGTTATAGGCGTGGCCCTTGAGTAGAGGCAGCGGCAAGTGGTGCGGTCAGTTGCGAGTTGGAAGCCTGCCAAGGGAACAATTTTTTTTTATACCCTTGCAGAGGGTATTATAATTTTGTCGTGAAATGTGTAACGCATAGAAAGAGACATCTCCGACCCCATAAAATATATGCATCCATGATCAGTTTCAATAGCCGAGTCGATATAGCCATGTCCGTCTGTCCGGCTGTCCGTCTGTCTGTTTCTATGCGAACTAGTTTCTCAGTTTTAAAGCTAGAATTATGAAACTTTGCAAGAGTGCCTCTTTCTGTTGTACTTATGTCAAAACCAGCTGGATCGGACCACTAAATCATAAAGCTGCCATAGGAATGATCGGTCGAAAAGTAGGTTCTTGTATGAGTAACATTTTTGTTTATAAAGATATCTTGATCAAACTCGGCATTTATTAGTTTTACTATGCTCCTCATATATACGCAAAATCCTATAAAGGTCGGACCACTATATCATATAGCTGCAACAGGAACGATCGGTTGAAAATTAAGTTGTATGGAATTTTGTTTTGTTTTTCAAGATATCTTGACCAAACGCGGCATTTATTAGTTTTACTATACTCCTCATACATATGCAAAATCCTATCAACATCGGACCACTGTGTAATATAGCTGCCACAGGAACGATCGGTCGAAAATTAAGTTGCTGCGTAAAAATTTTTTCGGTTCTTCAAGATATCTTGACCTAACTCGGCATTTATTAGTTTTACTATACTCCTCATACATATGCAAAATCCTATCAACATCGGACCACTGTATAATATAGCTGCCGTAGGAACGATCGGTCAAAAATTAAGTTGTATGGAAAACTTTTTTGTTTTTCAAAATATTTTAACCATACTCGGCATTAACTATTTTCCCTGAGCTTCTTAGATACGGGCGAATCACTATGAGCATTATGAAAAGGTGGGGTCTGCAAGGGTATTAAATCTTCGGCGTGCCGAAGATAGCCCTTCTTTATTGTTTTATTTTCATTTTTCTTTATTACTACTAAATCAAACGAGCACATAGCGCGAGCTGCATTTTGTGTTGGAAGAAGAGGGTTCAAGGTATCCCCTACTCGGGAGCTCCCGACTAGAACCTCTTACTTGTTATAATTGAAGTACATAAAGCCGTTTCTCGCGAATTTTACATATTTGGGGTTGGAATTTCCTTAAGCCCCGCCTTACCTCCATCACACAAAGTAAGTACAGTAACAATTTCAGCGACTTGGTTCTTTCGATTTTAGCGTCGGGTTGATCACCAGTCAATCAGAAAAAACAGTTTTGTATATAGAGATGTTTTGCTTTCCAATTTATTTAATAATTTGTTTAAGTTTTTCATGCTAATATCTCTCAACTTATATTAAAACGGGAGCTCCCGACTAGGAAATCCCCTGAACCCTCTTCGACCAACTCCAAATTCAGCTCGCGGTATGCGCTCGTGTGTAGTTCATATGTATTTGATTAATTGCTACGAAGTGGCTTTTAACCATTTTTATGGGCACCACTTGCCGTCGCCTCTACTCAACAGCCACACCAACAATTGAATCTTAATGAGAAAAAAAAAACGGATTAAAATAGCAGAACAGAAAACGATACAATCGCAATTGCCATGCTGTTGATAGAATTCCATAAAGACGCGCATGAATGTGTGGGTGTACAAGTATACAGAAATTCTTGCAATTTGCGTTAGCTTCCCTAAACTCGTGGCCAGCCAAAACACATTTTCCTTAAAAACTTTTGTGTTTCTAAACCGATCTTAGTGAAATGTTTAATATAAATTCGAGTTTTTACTTGATTTATAGCTATGTGGTGATAGTGGGGTGGTATCGATATCTATGAAATAAAATATGCTTGATATATATACATATACTATTCTAGATGCTACATGTCATGTTTGGTGCCTCTAGCTCTTAAATCCTAGAGATTTGCACAAAAATCACGATTTCGATATCGATTTGTATCGATTACTTGGAAGCGGGGCAAGTTGTCGACTACCGGAAACAATCTTCGCGGGCTCTAGGAGGACCTACATACCAAATTTCAAGTCTCTAGCTTTTATAGGTTCTGATATACTTGCGTTCATACATACGCACGGACGATAGAGTAGGCTATTATTGCTGATCAAGAATATTTATACTTTATGGGGTCGAAGATGTTTTCTTTTGCCTGCTACATACATTTGCACAAATACATTATACCCTTATTACCCATTTTTAATAGGCTCAGGGTATAATAAAAAATAGTTTAATTTATATGTTAGGAAAAAATCTCTGTATAATAACGACATTCCGTAAAGGGAAAAGTCTGAAGTCTGCAAAGTATTTGTCGAAAAGAGAATGCAAAACAATTTTTATTAAAAAGATAAATCTCAAATAACCACAACAGGAGTAAGCAACAAAGTAAAATATTAGACTCGGCATAAGGCGTCAACTGATGCCCAAGTGCGCCTGTCATCCCATCTGGACCAACTAAAGAAATGGAATTCACTGGCGCAGCGCAGGGAAGCGGCAATCGGATTAGATAATTTATGTGTCAGACTGCAAACCGCATCCTCCGAGTTATTTTTGCATGTCGAGAACCCAGACTCAAAGGCCCAGAACCACAGACCCGTTTCCGGTCTGGCATTTTTAGTAATGCTCATGGAGAAGTTAGTCGGGGATATTTATGGGCAGGACGTACTTACCAAATAGAATATGTCAATAAGGTGGCAGTTTTTGGCGTTGCGTACATAAGTGCGTAAAATTGAATCGCGTCTCTCGTCTTCGAAGCCATTTTGTATGTCGTAGGCGCTGAAGCCCCAAATCGGTTAGCCCGTGACAACGCAGAAGAATATGTCAAATGGAATCCGAAAGAGCGAGCACCACCACTTAAAGTAAATCCAGCACCAGATTCATATCGAGATTAGAATGTCCAGGTTGTATGATAAAACCATCAATCTAAATTGAAATTTAGATCCAGAGGGAAAGCAAACAAAGAAAAATGTGAGACAAAAGTGAAAAGCATTCATATCTTTACGTAGCACAAAAGGCAGATACATTCACGCATTGTTTTCGAATTCTCGGCTGGAACCCTAGGCTGTATTTGGTACAGCCGTATATGATAATACCAGTACTAATAATAATAATAATTATTATTATTCGTATAATAAAACAAGTGAGAGGCAATAGGGAATACCATGAACTCTCTTCTACCAACATCAAATGCAGCTCGGGCTACGCGCTCGTTTGGTTCAGCAGTAATAAAATAAAATTAAAAAAAAAAATTGCCTCAATTGGACTCGATCTCGCTATTTGCAACCGCCTCTACCAGACAGCCACACCAACAATTGAAGACTAATATGAAAAAATCGGCTTGAAATAGCAGCACAGAAATCAATACAATCGCAATTGCAATGCTGTTGATAGAATTCAATGAAGACGCGTATGAATGCGTATATACTTATCTTTCAAAGTAAGAGCAAGATTTCTCCTTTATGTTTCATCAAATTTTTTTGTTTTAATTATAATTAAATATTCACCATTAAACAGAAAATAAAAACGATAGTTTACTGAAAGCAATATTTAAAATAATATATTGTTTAAATATTCAATATTCATGCCACCAAAACTGGCTCACTAGAATAGCACAGTTGTCGAAAAATCTTATTTAAAGTTATATACATGATATTTACTGACTAAGCTAAGTAAGTTTAATACAATATAATTAATAATGAGTGAAGTCCCGACGATTCAGGATAACTTCATATATCCTGTTTGGTAGAGAATCATACAAGCGCTTGATATAATCAAGCGATATTCTTGACCAGGCCTATTGGATCCACTCAATAAGCTCCGATTTTGTAGAATATTGTTTACCGGATTCATATAACTTCCCTGCTAGCCATTTCCAAACATTTTCTATACCATTTAAGTCAGGGGAATAAGAAGGCCAGCTCATTAACGTGATATTCTCACGATCCAGCCAAACTTTGACGACTCTCGCTGTGTGGATTGGGGCGTTATTATGTTGAAACTTCCACTGCAAGGTTCCAAACAAATTTCTCGCCTCAGGAAAAGCCTTTTCCAAAAAGATTTTGTATGACTCTGCGTTTATTTCGGTAGTCAAATTTTTGGGTTGGAGCGACCCATAATATGAAATTGTTCCCCAAATCATTACGCCGCCCACTCGACTATGCAATCGGTCAAGTTAATGCTCTTTCTTCCTTAAATCGTGAAAGTAATAGTTATAGCCATCCGGGCCCACCAAATTAAATTTTTTTTTGGTCGGAGAATACAACTCGGTGCCACTCCCGCTGTATGGTCATATTGGCTCGGCAAAATAATAATCGCTGCTCCTTTCGAACACTGTTCAGGGCTGTTTTTTTTTTAGTTTTCGACGTTTTAGGCGTCCTGCCCTCCAAATAACCCGTTTAACTGTAAAACATATGCAGTAACACTCGATTTGTCGTTAATTTTAGCAGTCGAATCATGCGAGTTACTTAGATGCACACCTCAAAACGGCTCTTTTATCAACTGATGAAACTACGCTGGATTTTCTTCCTTTCATACTATTTCCATAGCCATGTGGATTCCGTACAAAAGTGCTCATGACTTTTCGACTTCTGTTAATTATTTGCAATTTCGTATATAGAAGGGCCACACTCCTTTAAAGCTTTGATTTTTCCTTTTTCCTCACTGTTTAAAGGTTTTGCACGTTCCGCTTTTAATTATTTAAATAATATCATATAAATTTCTTTTCGAAACTGAACGTAACGTGAAGATGAACGAGAAAGAAGGGCTATCTTCGGCACGCCGAAGATTTAATACCCTTGCAGATTCCACTTTTCATAATGCTCATAGTGATTCGCCCGTATCTAAGAAGCTCAGGGAAAATAGTATGGTTAAAATATTTTGAAAAACAAAAAAGTTTTCCATACAACTTAATTTTTGACCGATCGTTCCTACGGCAGCTATATTATACAGTGGTCCGATGTTGATAGGATTTTGCATATGTATGAGGAGTATAGTAAAACTAATAAATGCCGAGTTAGGTCAAGATATCTTGAAGAACCGAAAAAATTTTTACGCAGCAACTTAATTTTCGACCGATCGTTCCTGTGGCAGCTATATTACACAGTGGTCCGATGTTGATAGGATTTTGCATATGTATGAGGAGTATAGTAAAACTAATAAATGCCGAGTTAGGTTAAGATATCTTGAAGAACAGAAAAAATTTTTATGCAACAACTTAATTTTCGACCGATCGTTCCTATGGCAGCTATATTATACAGTGGTCCGATGTTGATAGGATTTTGCATAAATACAAGGAGCATAGTAGAACTAATAAATGCCGAGTTTGGTCAAGATATCTTTATAAACAAAACAAAATTTCATACAAAAACTTAATTTCGACCGATCGTTCCTATGGCAGCTATATGATATAGCTGGTTTTGACATATGTACTGCGTGCAACAGAAAGAGGAACTCTTGCAAAGTTTCATAATTCTAGCTTTAAAACTGAGAAACTAGTTCGCATAGAAACAGACAGACGGACAGCCGGACAGACGGACATGGCTATATCGACTCGGCTATTGAAACTGATCATGGATGCATATATTTTATGGGGTCGGAGATGTCTCCTTCTATGCGTTACACATTTCACGACAAAATAATAACACCCTCTGCAAGGGTATAAAATGGGAGCACCATTAAAATGATGTATTAATTTTGTGCGTCTTTTACGCAATTTAATCAGAATCGCCTATTAACATTCCGGCGTATTCCCCAATGAGAAAAGAATTGTTTATTTCTGGAACCGGCAGAAGTATTAGAAACAAAATGCAAAAGAAGTTTGACAACTAATTGCATTAATCTGTGAGCTATACGCATTTTCGCATTTCAAGAAACTAACTAACTACACGGTTGCTTTAATGACTGTGTTTCTTAACCGATCTTGATGAAATTTTCAACAGTAGATCTTTTTGTACTATAGCATATTTATATATTCTCAAAATGTCAATTGCATTATAATTGTGGTTTATATTGGTGGGCAATACAAATTGGTTTATTAGCTAGATTTATAGCTAAGTGGTAGGTAGCGGGGTGGTGGCGATAGCTATAAAATGAAAGATACTTGATAAATATAATATATATATAAGCTAAATGTAAGGTTTGGTGACTCTGTCTCTTGTAACTTACGAAATTTGCTAAATAAAAAACAGGATTTTGATAACGATTTTATCGATTACTTGAAAAGGGGCAAGTTATCGACTATCAGAATCAAATTCGTACTGCGCTGGCACTAGGAGGACCTACGTTCAATTTCAATTCTCTAGCTTTTATAGGTTCGGAAATCCTTGCGTTCATACATACAGACGGTCGGACGGACGGACAGACAGACGGCCATGGCTAGATCGACTCGGCTGTTGATGCTGATCAAGAATATAAACACTTTATGGGGTCGGGGATGATTCCTTCTTCGAAATCCTGTTTTTTTGAGCAGTTTTGGTAAATAATAAGAGCTAAGGTCACCAAACTTGACATGTAGCTTCTAGAATAGTATATATGTACATATATTAAGTGCCTTTCATTTTAAAGCTATCACCACCTCCCGGCTACTATCTCATAGCTATAAATCAAGTCAAAACGCCAATTTATGCTGCCCACCAATATAAGCCACAATTAAATGCAATTGACTTTTTGAGAATGCACAAATATTCTATAACACAATAAGATGTACTGTAGAAAATTTCATCAAGATCGGTTAAGAAACAGAATTATTAAAGAAAACGTGTTTTGACTTTCCTTGTATCAGCGGCAGCAAGAGCAACTTCCAAGAATTTCTGTATACATGTCACACACACAGATTCATGCGCGTCTGCTTCGATTTCTATTAACAGCATTGCAATTACGATTGTATTATTTTCTGTGCTGCTATTTTAATTCGTTTTTTACTCAATAAGACTTAATTATTGGTGTGGCTGTTGAGTAGGGGCGGCGGCAAGTAATGCGGTCTGCTGCGAGCTCGAACCCTCTCGTGGAATCAGTTCTTTTGGCTGGTGTGGCTACTGACTAGAAACGGCGGCAAGTATTGCGGTCTGTTGCAAGTTCGAAGCCTACTGAGGAAAAAATTTTTTAAATTTAGTTTCATTACTACTAAAGCAAACGAGCGCGTAGCGCGAGCTGCATTTGGTGTCGGAAGAAGAGGATTCAGGGTATCCCCTAGTCGGGAGCTCCCGATTAGAACCTCTTACTTGTATTAATTTATCTTTCTTACTACTAAAGCGAACGAGCACGTTGGTGTTGAAATAAGAGGGTTCAGGCAAAGACAATATAAACACTGTGTTATAATCACTGTGTTTATATTGTCTTTGGTTCAGGATATCCCCTAGCCGGGAGCTCCCGACTAGAACCTTTTACTTGTTTTTCTTCTAATTTATTGATGTTTTTTGTGTTTTAGGTATATGCAGACACATACACAGGCACGCATACATGTCTCATATATATTGGGAGACCTTTTTTTTTAAATCTTTCCTCGGTTGAATTTTTGCCATATATCAAATAAGAATTTTATTTAATATTCTCGGTATTATACTTTATTGCGTTGCATTTTGCCACCAGTTGAGTGCTTGTAAAATAAAAAGTAACGATAACGTAAGAATAAGCCAGGGCCTACACGCGCCTAAAAACTAGCAATACTTTTGTCAATTGCCCGATTTAACTTGAGCTGCACAGAGATGGGCGGCCACACACAAAAAAGCACGCACATACACAGAGAGGCTAAATGCACAGAGAATCTGCAGCTGGTCCTTTGTGGCCATGACTCACGAATGAATTCCTACGACTGAAGTTGAACTTTTGGCTTTTTGAGTTCGCTGCTGGCTGCTAGAGCAGCAGCTGTTGCTATGTAGATTAAGCTTCAGATAGAGAGAGTACTGAAAGAGAGTACTGCAGAGGCAGAGAGTGTACGCATACCTGGAAATGGAACGTATTCTGCATGGGGAGCTTTCGCTCTTACAGTCCTCTCTTATATCTCGCAAACCTTGTTTAAAGGGTAGCTAAATTTGTTTGGCCGCTTAAAGAATTCGTATATTAAAGAACTCGTATATTGAAAGCTAAGCGGAAAAGGAATGAAATCACAAGAAACAAAATAAACAAAACAATTTATATCTAACCGTACTATTTTGAACTCAACGTCTAAAGTCATATTTAAATAGATATTTTAAAATAAGTTTAAGTCCAACGAATAAAGAACCTTAAGCTGGAATCAACGTTTCCCGCATATGTTAATCTTGCAATATAAACTTTCGTTCATTAAGCACGTGTCGAATTATTTTCCGGGAAGATTCTAAGAAACTAAATTAAGGCCGAAACTTCGCATACGAAATCTTTGACTACCATTTATCCCAAGGAGGGTTGGATTTTCCACCCCTCAATGAATTTAAACATAAATCTCTGTTACTGCTTTTGAAGCCGATTAGATGGTAAAAACAAATGTTCTTACAGTGGTTTTTTCCTATTTTGTCCATACTTGTGGTTAGAAGTTCCCAAAACGCGCCTTACTGTGCACCTCCATCACATAAGATGACTACGGTCAAAAGTTCAACATCCTAGCTCTTACGATTTGACCTGTGCGTTGATCACCAATCAGCTGGTCAGGACCAACAGTCCAATATATAAAGAAGAGAGATAAATAAATTAATAAATATTGCAAGGCATCCACTTGAATAGGCTGGCGGACTCTGCGTGCAAAAACGCAAAACGGTGTAAGCATCTGATTCAGTTTTGAATATCGTTTACGTTTATGCATTCAAAGTGTGGAAATCATTTCGAATCTATGCAAGTATTTTAGGCAATTATTCACAAGGATATCTGTGTGCATGTCTATGTATAAGTGGTTGTGTATGTGTGCGCTGTGTTTGGAGTGCTACTACAGTTGGATGTATAAGCGAGTGACTTATACATAAGCATAAATCAAATTATTTTCTATTAAATTTGGGGCTGACTAGCGCTGAGAAAAACCAAAAGCCATGAGGTCATGCTTAGCGACCAAATGGTGTGCGTGTGTGTATATTGGACTGTAGGAACTTATTCTTACATATTGTGCTCGATGGGTTTATTTAATTTATGGGAATTCCCAAAAACTTAGGATTTAAATCGCGATCGCAGTCCGTCAAACCGTTGGGAGTGAGAATATAATGCTAGGAGACATATCTGATAGTTAAAATACTCTGATAAATATAAAATTAAATGTCTTTTTTTTCATCGGGTGGTTATTGCCTTTCCCTAATTGATCAAAGCAAAATATTTTCTAGTTTTAAGTTGTCACATTGTAAGTTGCAATGAAATATTGGCAATCGTTTAGAGAATAAGATAAGGACTAGTACGATTGGGAGTCATAAACATGCACTTGGACCAAATCCCAAAGTTGTTTAAACTTCAAATCAGCTTGTGCGCGATTACATCGTCGGCATACATAATCATTTGTGCATGTTATACAACAGAGGGGAGATCATTTAGATTATATATTAAAAATATATAATACTAGCGGGTATAACCAGGCCTTGCCCGTGGCAGGTATGTTATAAAATCAATGTTCTTAAAAAAATTTGAAATGATTTTGAAACTGATCGGACGGTAAACACATAACTTTCATAAAAACGTTTTCCGCCAATTTACCACTGTTGCGAGTGGAATTTCCCAAATCGCTGAAACACGTTCTCATTACATTCTTATATAGAGCTTTGAAAATAAGTTTGAAGCAAATCGGACACAATTTAAAACTTCGCACAAAAATCATTCCACCCGAAAAAGTTTGGATTCTGCGAAAAGTGTGAAACACGTCTCAATTGATTTTTCTTATAACGAAACGTCACCCACCAAATCTTTGACCCTCATTTCCACCAAGGAGGAACGGATTTTTCGAAAAGTGTAAAACACCCCTTAAATGAATTTGAACAAAGATCTTTGAAAATAAGTTTGGGGCCGATCGGATGGTAAACAAAAAACTTTCATACAACCGTTTTCCGCCAATTTACCACTGTTGCGGGTGGAATTTCCCAAATCGCTGAAATACGTATTCATTAAGTTCTTATGTAAAGCTTTGAAAATAAGTTTGAAGCAAATCGGACACAACTTAAAACTTCGCCCAAAAAATCTTGAAATCGCATTCCCCCGAAGAAGTTTGAATTCTGCGAAAAGTGTGAAACACGTATCAAATGATTTTTCTTATAGATCTCTGGAAATGAATTTGAGCGCGAAACGTCACCCACCAAATCTTTGACCTCCATTTCCACCAAGGAGGAATGGATTTTTCGAAAAGTGTGAAACACCCCTCAAATGAATTTGAACAAAGATCTTTGAAAATAAGTTTGAGGCCGATCGGATGGTAAACAAAAAAGTTACATACAAACTTTTTTCGCGATTTTTCCACACTTGCGGGTGGAATTTCCCGAAACCCCGTCTTAACGTGCACCTACATCACATAAGGTAGCTACAGTGAAAATTTCAGCTTCTTAGCTCTTACGGTTTGGGCTGTGCGTTGATCACCAATCAGTCAGTCAGTCAGTCAGTCAGGACAAACAGTTTTATATATAGAGATAATATAGACAGAGAGAAAAACGGCGGGTTAATGATAAGACCTTTTGTACTTGATTCTATACCAAAATATTCGTAACGCTTTGAGCCCGAATAGATCTAAAAATTCGTGAGTTAAGTATAATGCGTACTTAATTTGAAATAAACTCTGAATGGACTTAGAATAAGTACTAATATTCTTGAATCAAGTACAAAAAAGTTATTTTACGTAGTATTTGTACTTAATGTAAGCTTTAAAAAATCAAGAATAATAAAAGTTAATTCAAGATTTAAAATTCTTGAATGTAGAATCTAGAATCATCGGAGGTTGCAAAACAGAAGAGAGCAAAAAATTGAGAGAATTATGAATGCTAACGTAAAAATGTACCCGGAAAAAAAGCGACATTGCCGAACCACAAACTTCGGGAGCTTCATAAGCAGTTTGGTTTGATAGATTTACATATGTATGTAGATAATACATACATATATTTACATACATAGATAATACAAATAAGTTTATATACATACATATGTATCCATAGAGTAATAAACAGATCTGTTTATTAATCTATGAGCCGAAGCTGAGAATACATTATTTTTTTAGCTCTTGGCTCTTTCGGCTGTGAGAGCACAATGATACAGATGTCGTTTTCCTTCTCAAATTTCAAAAAATCAAGCTGCATAGTAGCATTTTGTTGTATGGCGTTACTCATCTAAGTGTTTATATTGTCTTTGGTAAAACTAATAAATGCCGAGTTTGGTCAAGATATCTTGAAAAACAAAAAAATGTTCCATAAAACAATTTATTTTTTAACCGATCGTTCCTATGGCAGCTATGTGATATAGTGGTCCGGTGTTGTTAGGATTTCGCATATAAATGAGGGGCATAATAAAACAAATAAATGACGAGTTTGGTCAAGATATTGTGAAAAACAAAAAGTTTTCCATACAACAACCTCATTTTCGACCGATCATTCCTATGGCAACTATATTATAAAGTGGTCCGATCCAGCTGGCTTCGACATATGTACTGCGTGCAACAGAAAGAGGCACTTCTGAAAAAGTTTCATAAAGATAGATTTAAAACTGAGAGACTAGTTCGCATAGAAACAGACAAACGGACAGACGGACAGACGGATATGGCTATATCGACTCGCCTGTTGATACTGATCTAGAATATATTTACTTTATGGGGTCGGAGATGTCGGAGATACTGGACGCAACGATCGCACACACAAACTCTGCTGGCATTCGAATTTTCTAACTACTTGCGCCGGGGGTAGGTTCTGCAACAAAAATGTAGTATCAAAATTGTATTGTTTTTGTTTCTACGCGCTGCCTTGTAGGAACGACAGAGAAACCAGCAGCAAACACTGTTCGGAGTTACTTTTCAGCTCTGTATCTGTTTATTACTCTATGGGGACCAACCTTACCGTGCTTGCTTCGGAATTTAAATTTAAATCTGTTTATTACTCAATGCTGCACAACCATACCAAGAACTTTCTCTAACGAAAAAAACTAAAATAGTAGCCCATACACACAGCACTGAAAACAATACAATCGCAATTGTGATTATGATTGCATAATACAATAAAGACGCACATGAATGTGTGTGTGTGTTCATAAATTCTTGCAATTTGCGGTAGCTGCCTCAAAAACGTAGCCAGCCAAAACACTTTTTATACCCTTGCAGAGGGTATTATAATTTTGTCGTGAAATGTGTAACGCATAGAAGGAGACATCTCCGACCCCATAAAGTATATATATTCTTGATCAGTATCAACAGCCGAGTTGATATAGCCATGTCCGTCTGTCTGTTTCTATGCGAACTAGTCTCTCAGTTTTAAAGCTATCTTTATGAAACTTTGCAGAATTCCCTCTTTCTGTTGCACGCAGCTCATATGTCAAAACCAGCTGGATCGGACCACTATATCATATAGCTGCCATAGGAACGACCGGTCGAAAAGTAGGTTCTTGTATGAAAAACATTTTTGTTTATAAAGTTATCTTGACTAAACTTTGTATTTATTAGTTTTACTACGCTCCCCATATATATGCAAAATCCTATTAAGATCGGGCAACTATATCATATAGCTGCCATAGGAACGATCGGTCGAAAATTAAGTTTTTGTATGGAACATTTGTAATGTTTTTCAAGATATCTTGACCAAACTCGGTATTTATTAGTTTTACTAGGCTCCCCATATATATGCAAAATCCTATTAAGATCGGACCACTATATCATATAGCTGCCATAGGAAAGATCGGTCGAAAATTAAGTTTTTGTATAGAAAATTTTTATGTGTTTCAAGATATCTTAACCAAACTCGGTATTTATTAGTTTTACTACGGTCCCCATATATATGCAAAATTCTATTAAGATCGGACAACTATATCATATAGCTGCCATAGGAACGATCAGTCGAAAATTATGCTGTTGTATGGAATTTTTTTGTTTTTCAAGATATCTTGACCAAACTCGGCATTTATTAGTTTTACTATGCTCCCTCCACTTATGCAAAATCTTATTCACATCGGGCAACTATATCATATAGCTGCCATAGGAACGATCGGTCGAAAATTAAGTTGTTGTATGGAAACCTGTTTTGTTTTTCAAGATATCTTAACCATACTCGGCATTAACTATTTTCCCTGTGCTTCTTAGATACGGGCAAAGCACTATGAGCATTTTGAAAAGGTTGGGTCTGCAAGGGTATTAAATCTTCGGTGTGCCGAAGATAGCACTTCTTTCTCGTTTTTTATATAACTTCTGTATTTCTTAACCGATCTTGATGAAATTTTCAACAGTAGAACTTTCTGTGCTATAGAATATTTGTACATTTCAAAAAGTCAATTGCAAATAATTGTGGCTTTTATTGGTGGGCAGCATAAATTGGTGTTTTTACTTGATTTATTGATTTATTTATTTTTTGATATTTATATATATAAGGTAGTAGCGGGGAGGTGGTGATAGTTATAAAATGAAAGATACTTAAAATATATATATACTAAGTATACTGCTCTTATAATTTACGAGATTTGTTCAAAAAACAGGATTTCAATTTAAATTTTGATCGATTATGAAACGTGCAAGTAACTGATTATCGGAAACAAGCTTGCATTTGCGCGGGCACTAGACGAACCAGGTTACGTTCAAAAAATCAAGTCTCTAGCTCTTACAGATTCTGAGGTCCTTGGGGACGGCCAGACAGACAGGCGTACAGACAGTCGAACATGACTAGATCGACTCGGCTATTGCTGCTGATCAAGAATATATATACTTGATGGGGTCGGAAATGCTTCATTCTGTGTGTTACATACGTTTGCACAAAAACATTATACCCCTATTTCCCATTTTGAACGGGTTCAGGGTATAAAAATAATTATGATAAATGGTTTATGGTATATCAACGCAATGCAGAGCTTGAGCCCAACCCACTCAAATGGCTGCTTTATGTCGCAAAATTTGTTAGCCCGAAATGAGACAGAAATCAATGTAGGGAAAATCAGTAAATGCATTTTACAGTCAAACGGGTTTTTAAAAATTAAATTTTTAATTAATGCCATTAATAAAAAACGCCCGTAGCAGGCAGCATGGAGTGGGCAGCGGTGTGGATCGAAGAGGGCTCTGTGGGAGGGCGCGGCCATAAAATGTCGACATGGAAAATTTGGCGTGCAGTTGAAGTTTTCATTCTCAAATTATCACAGCCCTGTGGCGAATTTTCGGCGGCGAGCTGCTGGGCCACAAAATGAAACTTTGCTACAAATTGGGAAATGTTTGTCGCAATTTTCGTGACAGTATACGATGCGTACTTTGTAGTTAATGAAGAGCCCCGACTCATAGCAGTAGACATACTTCAATTTTTGATTACCCCAATTGCTTTTGCGCTTCATAAACTATTCAACTTGAGGAATTTACCAGACCTCGCACAGGCCGCACAGTAAACAGGCACTGAAATGGCAGACGATATCGCCATCGTCGATGCCACATAAAAGTGTGTTAAGTTAGTGTGTCGCAAATTGTTTTTTAATGAATAAAAGGAAAATGTATTTTATTTTAAATGACGAGTGAAACCTCTGCATTTAATAAGCGCCCGGCACGAGGCAAAATGAATCCGGCCAGAACCAGAACTTTGATGTGTCCGGAGGGCGATTCGCATCGTAACCTTGCAATGACTGATTTTATTTTTCTTTTTTTTTAACTTGCTATATTGTTCTGTTGTTCCTATATTGCTTTGAACAAATATCCAACAAAGTTTAGTTATTTGCCTTGCCGTTGTTGAAAGATTTAAAAATATACTGCATCGATGGCCATCTATGTATGTGGCCAAGTGAATTGTCAAAAACAAATTAGCATTCGTGAAAGTTTCGATTTTAAAATCGTTGTTCATATGGCAACATGTTTAAGTGTTTTTTCTGTGCATGAATTAAATCGTGTTTATTGTAAAATATTCATAATAATATGAAACGCATTTATTATATTAAAAAAATTTCTTTATATATTCAGAAATGATACTCAACATTGTATTACAAATTTAAGGAGAATCTATTTTATTCTTCAATGGGTTTATTTTAATGGAATTAAGTACAAAACGAAAACAGAATATATATTGATAGACTAAACATATATTTATTTGATACAATTTTATTAAATAACTAAGGAAGTCTTTGGTTCTATTGTGCCATTTGTTAGCCTTCAGCGTATATTTGGCTCCCAGGCTCTAACTCAATTTTAATTTGTTAAAAAATTGCAAAATGACTAATATAGATAAGAAATGTTTTTGTTTCTTAAAGAATTATTAATTATTTCTACGTTGTCGACTTGTTAGTTACTCTTCACTACAGTAAAAGAATAAATTAATATTCTGCAATATATTAGTATCAATCTTCATAATTGCCCTGAAGACGGTTTGCCGATGTGCATCCGAAATATATCAGAAGCAAAGTATTAAATAAATTATTTTCATTGTTTGTCTTTACAAACACGGACCTCGAGCCAGCCAGAAAATATTTTGATATATTAGAAAAAGCAATTGAGCTTACGGATCAAATGCTAATATTGCATGATAAATATTCAAGTTTATCGACATCAATTTCTTAACTATTTTTTTTTTAATTTTTTATTAAAAATGCGATAAATCAACAAAAATAAGTAAGAGACTCTAGTCGGTAGTACCCGACTAGGAGATCCGCGGAGCCCTCAGCAATAAAAAAAAATTAACAACAAAAAAAAAAAATATATTTCTCAATAGGACTCGATCTCGTAATAAGCTGCTCTACTTGCAACCGCATCTACTCAACAGACACACCAACAATCGAGTCTTAATGAGAAAAAACGGATTAAAATATCAGCACAGAAAACAATTGAATCGGAAAGCGATTGGCCATGCTGTTGATAGAATTCAATAAGGACGCGCATGAATTCTGGCAATTTGCGTTTGCTGCCTCAAACTCGTGGCCAGCCAAAACTCATTTTTTTATAACTTCTGTATTTCTTAACCTATATTGATGAAATTTTCAACAGTAGATCCTACTGTGCTAAAGAATATTTGCATATTCCAAAAAGTCAAGTGCATTTGAATTGTGGCTTAAATTGGAGGGCAATACAAATTGGTTTATTTACTTGATTTATAGCTATGAGGTAGTAGCGGGGAGGTGGTGATAGCTCTAAAATGAAAGATACTTTGTATATATATACTTTCCTAGAAGCTACATGTGAAGTTTCGAGACTCTAGCTCTTTTAACTTACGAGATTAGCTTAAAAAACCGATATTCGTTAAAGATTTGTATCGATTACGAAACGGGGCAAGTCATCGGCTATCGGTACCAAACTCGTATTGCGCGGGCACTAGGAGGACCTTTGTTCAAGTCTCTCGGAATTCAAGTCTCTAGCTCTTATAGGTTCTGAGATCCTTGCGTTCATACATAAGGATGGACAGACAGACGGGCATGGATAGATCGACTCGGCTATTGATGCTTATCTAGAATATATATACTTCATGGGGTCGGAGATGATTTCTTCTGACTGTTACATACATTTGCACAAAATCATTATACTTTTTTTACCTATTTTAAATGATTATGATTTACGAGTCTCAGCTTCCCAGCCGAGCGATAATGAGGGAATGAAATACTCCCTGCTACCTCTGGCGATATACATATATATACATATAGATACATATATACATATATCTCTATATATAAAACTGTTTGTCCTGACTGACTGACTGACTGATTGGTGATCAACGCACAGACCAAACCGTAAGAGCTAGGAAGCTGAAATTTTCACTGTAGTTACCTTATGTGATGTAGGTGCACGTTAAGACGGGGTTTCGGGAAATTCCACCCGCAAGTGTGGAAAAATCGCGATAAACGTTTGTATGTAAAATTTTTGCTTACCATCCGATCGGCCTCAAATTTATTTTCAAAGATCTTTGTTAAAATTCATTTGAGGGGTGTTTCGCACTTTTTGGAAAATGCATCCCTCCTTGGTGGAAATGGGGGTCGAAAATTTGGTGGGTGACGTTTCGCCCTCAAACTTATTTCCCAGTATCTATATGAAAACTCATTTGAGACGTGTTTTTCACTTTTCGCAGAATTCAAACTTCTTCGGGGGGAATGCGATTTAAAGATTTTTTGGGCGAAGTTTTAAGTTGTGTCCGATTTGCATCAAACTTATTTTCAAAGCTCTCAATAAGAACTTAATAAATACGTATATCAGCGATTTGGGAAATTCCACCCGCAAGAGTGGTAAAATGGCGGAAAACGGTTGTATGAAAGTTTTTGGTTAACGATCCGATCGGCCTCAAACTTATTTTCAAAGATCTTTGTTCAAATTTATTTTAGGGGTGTTTTTCTCACTTTTCGAAAAATCCGTTCCTCCTTGGTAGAAATGGAGGTCAAAGATTTGGTGGATGACGTTTCGCGCTCAAATTCGTTTCCAAAGATCTATAAGAAAAATCATTTGGGACGTGTTTCACACTTTTCGCAGAATCCAATCTTTTTCGGGTGGAATGTGACTCAAAGATTTTTTGTGCGAAGTTTTAAGTTGTGTCCGATTTTCTTTAAGCTTATTTTCAAAGCTCTCCATAAGAACTTAACGAATACGTAGTTCAGCAAATTGGGAAATTCCACCCGCAACAGTAGTAAATTGGCGGAAAACGGTTGTATGAAAGTTTTTTGTTTACCATCCGATCGGCCCCAAACTCATTTTCAAAGATCTATGTTCAAATTCATTTAAGGGGTGTTTTACACTTTTTGAAAAATCCATCCCTCCTTGGTGCAAATGGGGGTCAAAGATTTGGTGGATGACGTTTTGTGTTCAAATTTATTTCTAAAGATCTATAAGAAAAATCATTTGAGACCTGTTTCACATTTTTCGCAAAATCTAAACTTCTTCGGTGGAAAATACATTTCAATGTTTTTTTTGGTGAATTTAAAGTTTGTTTGATTCCCGTTAGATCAGTTTCAAAATCATTTTCAAAGCTTTTTGAAAACATTGATTTTATAACATACGTGCCACGGGCAAGGCCGGGTTATACCCGCTAGTATTTACTTCTAGCCACATTGACTTATAGACATGTGTAATATTCACAGCGACAGCAAATGCGAAATATTGCGTGTTGCAAATGAGCAAATCGAACGCGACTGGCGACGTAAAACGGCGTAGGAAGGAAAACTTGTGGGGATAAGTAAGGGGTGTGCAAAATATGAAAAGTACTGTAACCGAATAGGCAGGATTTTGGGCCCAATATCGACGGGCGTTTCGCTGGATCTTTCGCTTTGCTTTTATTGGCGCGCTCATCTTCTTTTACGGTTGCATGCATTTTTGAGCAGATTCACTTCCTGTTATAGCAGGAAATTGCAACAGAAATTCTATGAGCATATACACACTTACACTGTGCGAATGCAGCACTCACACAATGACATGGCGGCATATGCATGGTATTTGTGTGCTATGCTTGGCGTACCACGGTGCGTATGCGTATGCTCCAAAGAATTTTCCTGCTTATCCTACCCGCAGCCATATAAACATAGCATAGCGGATGTTTTTTTGTTTTAGCATTTCATAAAAATAACAAATTTGTGACTGCGTTGAGTGATATCTGGATGTGGTCAGGTGAAGCTAGTGATGAACCTGTTGGCATTCTGCCCAGCAGAACATACCCGTCTCAAAGGAAAGTCACATTTGCATAGTTTCTGAACTACTAGTTCAGAAATACTTGAAATATGTGCAGCATTCAAACAGCAAAATAAGCACTCATAATGCTGAGCTGGAATGTCCAAAGATTCTTAAATAATGCGATATAGCTGCCGGTGCTTTAAGAAAACTCTGTTTTCTGTGTGCTACCCCATTACATTATTTTCAGGTCATAAAGTTAGCATTAGTGGAGTAAAAGAAAAAGAGATACAAGGAAGTAAGTAAATTCCTATTTATTAATTATGAACCATAGTTTAATTTTATTAACTTGAGCATATACCAATAATTAGCAACTGTATTTAATAAATATTTCTAACCATTTAAGGTTTCTGTAGAACTCTGCTCATCAGAACAATATCGATTAACAGGCCATCAGACCATTAAACGGCAAACCACGAAGCCACGCCTATCTACCGGGCCGAGCCATGACCGTGACCGTGTAAATGACCTGGCACCAAAAAGTGGAATAAAAGAAAACGAGAAAGAAGTGCTATCTTCGGCACACCGAAGATTTAATACCCTTGCAGACCCAACCTTTTCAAAATGCTCATAGTGCTTTGCCCGTATCTAAGAAGCACAGGGAAAATAGTTAATGCCGAGTATGGTTAAGATATCTTGAAAAACAAAACAGGTTTCCATACAACAACTTAATTTTCGACCGATCGTTCCTATGGCAGCTATATGATATAGTTGCCCGATGTGAATAAGATTTTGCATAAGTGGAGGGAGCATAGTAAAACTAATAAATGCCGAGTTTGGTCAAGATATCTTGAAAAACAAAAAAATTCCATACAACAGCATAATTTTCGACTGATCGTTCCTATGGCAGCTATATGATATAGTTGTCCGATCTTAATAGAATTTTGCATATATATGGGGACCGTAGTAAAACTAATAAATACCGAGTTTGGTTAAGATATCTTGAAACACATAAAAATGTTCTATACAAAAACTTAATTTTCGACCGATCTTTCCTATGGCAGCTATATGATATAGTGGTCCGATCTTAATAGGATTTTGCATATATATGGGGAGCCTAGTAAAACTAATAAATACCGAGTTTGGTCAAGATATCTTGAAAAACATAAAAATGTTCCATACAAAAACTTAATTTTCGACCGATCGTTCCTATGGCAGCTATATGATATAGTTGCCCGATCTTAATAGGATTTTGCATATATATGGGGAGCGTAGTAAAACTAATAAATACAAAGTTTAGTCAAGATAACTTTATAAACAAAAATGTTTTTCATACAAGAACCTACTTTTCGACCGATCGTTCCTATGGCAGCTATATGATATAGTGGTCCGATCCAGCTGGTTTTGACATATGAGCTGCGTGCAACAGAAAGAGGGAATTCTGCAAAGTTTCATAAAGATAGCTTTAAAACTGAGAGACTAGTTCGCATAGAAACAGACAGACGGACAGACGGACAGACGGACATGGCTATATCAACTCGGCTGTTGATACTGATCAAGAATATATATACTTTATGGGGTCGGATATGTCTCCTTCTATGCGTTACACATTTCACGACAAAATTATAATACCCTCTGCAAGGGTATAAAAAGGCGAATGGCAACAAAAGTAATTGTGACTGGGGCGGGCGCATAACTTAGAAGGACAACCATGTACACTTCGCTTTTGTCGTTGTGTGGCCAGCATAAAAGTTTTATTAAATGATTAAGCTAAAATGGCAGCCGAAAGACGACCGCCAAAAAGCAGGCAGCGATATTTGTCAAAATTTGCCGTGTCGCGTTGCGTATACGACGCACCCACACACACTCTGGACGGAGACTTTGAAATTTCCGATAGCCTTGCCCATGTGTCGGCTTTCTAACACTGCCCGGCGCCAGCCCATGTCATAGCTTACTAATATAGCACTAGCACAGAACGCCTTCGTAGTCATTTTCTTCTCGGCTGGTGTTGGCGACACTCATGATTTATTCAGTGCGTAGTCCCTGATACTTTATATTTCTTTCGTCTTTGCGTTGTCGACACTTGCCTCCTTCTCCGGCCCCATAATCTTTTTATTGTAGCTCTTAATTTTCAAGTAAAAAATGTATAATTTAAATTGTGTAAATACTATTTATTAAAAAAAAAAAACAAGTTTAAATAAATCATATTTGAAATATCTGGATCTATATATATGTTAGAATCCTAATTTACCATATCCTGAAAACTAATATAGATAGAGCTGTGATAACTATACACTGTCTAGAGTGCCGTAGCGCTTATTTCCCCCTGGAACGATATGAAAATGGCCAATCAATGTTCGAGTCGCAATTGGTAGAGGGCCTTTTTAAATCTAAAAGACACCTCATCTCTTCCTGACCAGCTCGTTGTAGAGACACCTACATCTATCAAATTTGACCAAACATAAATTAAAATGTCCTAAAATAAAGCAACTCTCCCTTAGAAATGAATGTTGCTGAAATAAATCCTCAAATTCTGTTTAAAACAAACCTAGCGGATATGACGGACTTTTATAAATAACTAAAAAACCTACTGATTTATAACGCAATATGGCAAACACAAAAACAACTGACCCAGATATTTTCCTACCGCTTAAGCCATTAGATATATTTTTTAACAAGACGGGCAACAACAGTAAGCCCTAGAATGTCAATATTTTCATTTGAGTATGTTGAGGCCTCAACGAAACATAGAACAGACGAGTGATGCATTAATCTGTCTGATCGAATATCTTCAATATGACAGTGAATGCTTTCAGCATTATGAAAGAAAATGTCTAGGGCGGAACTAAGTGATCATAACGTGTTGGATGTAGTTTCCGAATCCGCAATTTCTTTTTTTGTGTTTTTATAAATGTTTATTGTGTTGAATCAAAAATAGCATACATTTTTACTACAACAATTAAAATACAATACAAACAATCAAAAATAGCATACATTTTTACTACAACACAGGCTTAGGTGATATTTCGCCAAGCCTGGTTGGGTCCTCGGGCTTTATCGTGGACATTCGTCAATGGCGGCTTTTTTGAATAAGGCTGCATCGTCACGTAGGTAGTCAGGGGACTATGGGGCGTCTTCTATGTCATGGTTGGAGGAGGTCCTTGAACGATCTTCTCTTGAGCCTCCTGACTACACACCTCCCAGCGAGGTCTCTTGCTACCCGGTTGAAGTGTCGCTGCAAGCGTTTGTTGTATCGGTTGGCGAATGCTCCGACTTGGCTGTCTATTGCAATTTCTCTATCTTATTTTGGACCTTATCGTCTCTTTTTCGGAGGCTTAGGAGGAACAAAATCTCCTACAACAAACATCCCGGAAGCAGTCGTTGCTCTACTGCAAGCCACGTATATTGCAGCATGCTGCAAGTGTGAACTGCCTATTTGCTATACGTAGCTACCTTCTGCAGCTACAACTGAAAATTGCCTACAACATGCCTGTTGCCCCATAAACCAATCCATCCCTAGTATCTACATTGGCTTTAGTCATATATTTGGCAGTGGTTTTTAGAAGGAGGGACATACAAAATTCCTGTGCTTCGGAAGACCTAAATATACTAACGGCTCTAATATTCTTTCTCTACAAGCCGCAGTTAAATGTGTTCCTGTTTTATTCAGCGGTAGAAATAAATTGATCAGTCGGCATTGAGTTCAGCTTTATCGTGTTATAACTATCTGCCCCGCATTTTTGCTAAATATATGAATATCATCATCGGGCACATCCGAATGCTGACAAATGCGGGATCGGACAATACTAATATCATCAGCTGTCATTTCTCCCGATACCATATTATTTCAAGGAATTTATTTATTTAAAATCATTACTTAAGGCCCTCAAATCGGAACCAGATTGATTAACTGGTAAGGAAAACGCGGAATGCAGTGTTGAGCCACAGATTCCGAATGCAGCTTTACCTGTTTGGAGCACACAATAGTATTTTAGGAGAATTTGGATCACTTCTTGGCTTAATATTGTATATTACGGACAAAGATGGAAAAAGAGTTAAGATAAATCGGCTCTTTCCGACACCCGCACCAACTCCAAAAAATTCGTAGAAGACGGATTTGTTATTGGCATTGTCCAAAATATATGAAAAATATGTTTTCTGCTTTTAATTAAGTGACCTGACTATATCTGCCAAGCTTTCAGCTGAAACTATAGCTGGAAAGTTTTACTAATCGGACATTGTTTGTCTGTCTTCTGGATCTTGATTCTCGACATTTCTATTATTGTTTAAGACATATGAGGATTTATTTTTGGCAATCACAATACTCGCAATTTATCATCTACACTACTTTCTTGACTTTCAACATTTTCTTCGTTTTCTGCCTGTACTGGATTTTCAAGAGCATGCTGAAATCGATTGCTCTAAATTAACCGGCCATAAAAAACAATTCACAGTCTCTCTCTACTACTAAATTTAAAAGAATTATTGGTTCTTCATTATGATTTGAACTAGCAACAAACCACACTCCTTACCACCGCCTATACACAACAGCCACACCAATAAATAAGTATCAATGAGAAAAAAACTGATTAAAATAGAATTCAAAGAAGACGTGCATGAACGGATGTGTGTACTTGTTTGTATACATACATTTTTTACAATTTGCACTTGCTGCCGAAAGCACGAGGCCAGCCAAAACACACTTTCTAAATAAAATATCTAACTTAAAAAAATTACTATTTATCTAATTAGTTTATGTTAGTCAAATTCTAACCGAGAGTTTTGCAATGCGGAATATAGCTGGAACATAGCTGGCAGAGCTCGCAACTTCCGACTGCATAGGGGCCTCTAGTTCAGTGTCGACTCGTTTTCCAAGAATAGCAGTCACGCGACAATTCACGGGGCTTGAACTCATTTCCGTATCCGGCTGGTTGCTTTGTTCAATAGCTTGCGCTCTGCGGATGCACAGGCCCCACATGGTTGGGGCACCCAACAAAAGCTTATGCATAAATTATGAGCAGAACCGCTAGATAAGAGATAAGATTAAATATCAAACACCAAAAGAGCCGAATGCAATCTGCTGCAGTTTCCCCAACTCCATGCTTTCCTCTAACGCTGTTTGCTTTTCACAATTTCTTCCTACACACACAAAGACACATGGACGGACGCATATGTCCCCTGCTTTAACGGCCCAGAGTTTTTGTTTTGGGTGTCAAAGGCACACATCTACAATACACAGACAGCGTTGTGGCAGTTGCTGCTGTTGTTGCTGCTGCAGCTGCTAATGTTTCTGTTGCTAACGCCAGCGCCTGACGGGAAGCGGAAGTTTCAACGCGCAGCGGAAATTAATGTTTAGGTTTATTGTTTTGACTGCCTAAGAAATATATATTTCGAATCATTTTCATTTATTCATCTTTATCGTTTTGTATTTAAGTCGACTCTTTACTTGGGCTACTCGTAAGCATTCGCTGCTTAATTTTCTGGGCGTGTTTTATGCCCGCAAATTTATAGCAAGCAAAATTTAGACAAGTAAGAGGGTCTAGTCGGGAGCTCCCGACTAGGGGATACCCTGAACCCTCTTATTCCAACGCAAAATGCAACTCGCTCTACGTATTCGTTTGCTTAAGTAGCAATACAGATAAATATATAAAAAAAAAACAAGTTCCTTTGGCAGGGTTCGAACTCGCAATTGACCGCATTACTTGCTCTCGCCTCTACACAACTGCCAAAAAAAATAATACTTTGCTCGGTAGGGTTCGAACCCGCTACAAACTGCACTGCTCGCCGCCGCTTCTACCCAACACCCACACCAGTAATTGAATGTTAGTGAGAAGAAAACCAATTAAAATAGCAGCACAGAAAACAATACAATCGCAATTGCAATGTTGTTGGTAGTACATGCATACAGAAATTCTTGGAATTTGCGCTAGCTGCTACTAACACGTGCGCACATAACTTTTGTGTTTCTTAACCGATCTTAATGAAATCGATCGACAGTACTTCTTATTGTGCCATAAAATATTTGTGTATTCTCAAAAAGTCAATTGCAAATAAATATTGGCTTCAATTGATGGGCAATACAAGTTGGGCTATTTACTTGAATTATGGCTTTGAGGTGGTAGCGGGGAGGTGGCGATAGGTAAAAAATGAAAGATAGTTGATATATACAGTATAATTTGCTTAGCTGCCTCGATACTTAGCTGCATCGGTAAGATAGCTGCCTGAATTTTTTTTTTCGCTGCAATAAGAGCTAATTTTGCATGAAATTAATTACGTTAAGTGCATCTAACTTAACATCCTTTTGCAGTTAAGCGCCTCCTATAGGCAGTAATTTTTTGACAATTTCTATGAATATCATGTAAGTTAACTGCGCCATCTATGATCAGATGTGCTGGTTTTTGATTTGTTTTTTCCTATGTATACAATAAACTGTATTGAAATTGAATTAAATGTAATTTTAATACATAAAGTTAATAAAAACTATCAAATTAATTTATTAATCTTAGTACTGTTAAATAGAATTCAGTGCAACTTAAAAAAGTCGAGGTTACTATGAAATCAATTCACTTTAAAAAAAGAAAAAAATTAAGTTAACTGCCTTTTTAGGAAAGCTGCCTCTAATGTCTGTGCAAAGTACTCGAGGCAGCTAAGCAAATTATACTATTCTAAAAGCTACATTTCAAGTTTGGTGACTCTAGCTCTTATTATTTACCGAAATTGCTCCAAAAACAGGCTTTCGATATCGATTTTTATAGATTACTTACTAGAATCGGGATAAGTTATCGAAAATCGGAAACAAACTCGATCTGCGCGGGCACTAGGAGGACCTACAGCTTAAGTCTCTAGATCTTATAGGTTCTGAGATCCTTGCGTTCATACATACGGACGGACGAACCGACGGACAGACAGACGGACATGGCTAGATAGTTGCTGATCAAGTATATTTTTACTTTATGGGGTCGAAGATTCTTTCTTCTGCCTGCTACATACATTTGCACAAATACATTATACCCTTTTTACCCATTTTCAATGGGTTCAGGGTATAATAATAGCACATTCACATATAAATTAGTTATTATCAGACAGATACAATAATAATTAAATAAAATATATTGTTTACCTGGTAAGCAATACATTAAACGAAGTGTAACAGCTGAAGTCAAATATATTATTGGGCTAAGGAACAGAGCGCAGGTAGTTCAAGCTTTTATAAAAAGCTTAGAATGAAGTGCATTGAACGCTTTAATTTGATTGGCATTACGGAAAGCTAAAATGAAATTTACTGAAAGCTGGTATTAGCTCTGATAGTGAACGTGGGCAATATGTATTGAATCCGTTGGGCACCTCCCGCGTTAGAGTGCGGACAAACACACTTATACCAGCTGCACTTACGCAATTTAAATATTTATAGAAATATACGTGTATAGACTTACTGACCTATATATATATATATATATACCAAAAGCTAAAATAAAACTTGGACTTCTGTCGCTTTCTATTGCTTAAAGAAAATTTCATTTTCAACTTTCAACAACTGAGTCATTGTGTGCCTGGCCTGCTGGTCCTGACGCAATTGCCCTCTTATAGCGAGAGGGGGAACCCTCTCAATGTTCACAATTCTCCACAGCCATCTTGACATTTTTTTCTTTTACAAAGTATGTCGAGTTAGTCTGTCTCTGTGTCCTGTTAAGCCCATTCTAAGCATTTTGAAGCACTTGACATTTGTCATTGCCTCTCTCACTTTCCCTTTATTTAGAATAAATTGTAGAGGATGCTTTGTAGGTTTGTTGTATAGACGTACATAACTGCTTGAATTAAAAATACATTTATTTATCTTCTACTAGCACCAAATGCACCTAGCAGTAAAAAAAAATAAATTAAAAAAAAAAGCGAGTTCCCTCGGTAGAGTTCGAACTCGCAACAAACCACACCACTTGCAAACGCCTCTTTTCAACAGCCACACGAGATAAACGAACAGATCAAAACAGCTGCTCAGAAAACAATCGCAATTTCAATGCTGTTGATAGAATTCAAAGCAGACGCGAATGGATGTGTGTGTGTTACAAGTATACAGAAATTCTTGTAATTTGCGCTTGCTGCCCCAAATTCGTGGCTAACCAAAACACGTTTTCTTAAATAGCTTCTGTGTTTCTTAACCGATCTTGATGAAAATTTCAACAGTGGATCTTATTGTGCTATATTATATTTGTTTGTTTTCAAAAAGTCAATTGCATTAGAATTGTGGGCAATACATGTTCGTTTAGTATCTTGATTTATAGCTATGTGGTGGTAGCGGGAAGGTGGTGATATCTATGAACTGATGATACTTGATATATATATACCACTTTAGAAGCTACATGTGTAGTTTGGTGACTCAAGCTCTACGATCCTAAGAGATTTGGTCAAAAAACAGGATTTCGATATCGATTTGTATCGATTACTTGGAAACGGGGCAAGTTATATACCGGAAACAAACTGCGCGGGCACTAGGAGGACCTACATACCAAATTTCAAGTCTCTAGCTCTTATAGGTTCATTCATATGGCCATAGGGACGGACGGACTTGGCTAGATCGACTCGGCTAATGATAAAATATATATTCTTTATGGGTCGGAGATTCTTCCTTCTGGCGTTAACATACATTTGCAAAAATACATAATAACCCTTCACCCATTTTCAATGGGTTCAGGGTATAATAATAGCACATTCAAGTATCTTTAATTGCTGCGACGAGGCTTTACAAATTAGTTATTATCAGACAGATACAATAATATTAAATAAAATATATTGTTTTCCTGGTAAGCAATGCATTAAACGAAGTGTAACAGCTGAAGTCACATATATTATTGGAACAGCGCGCAGGTAGTTCAAGCTTTTCATAAAAAGGTTAGAATGAAGTGCATTGAACACTTTAATTTGATTGCATTAGAGTGTGGACAAATACACTTATACCAAGCTGCACTTACGCAATTTAAATATTTATAGAAATATATTTATTTTATACCAAAAGCTAAAATAAAAGTTGCACTTCTGTCCTTTTCTATTGCTTAAGGAAAATTTCGCTTTCAATTTGTGTCGTGTCTTTTGCTGTGCGGTTAGACTTTTCTAAATGGAACTGCACTAAATGTGACAAGATGTCTGCTTGCAACCCCAACTGAGTCATTGTGTACCTTGCCTAGTGGTCCTGACAGAATTGCCCTCTTATAGGGAGAGGGGGAACCCTCTCAATGTTCACAATTCTCCACAGCCAACTTGACATTTTTTTCTTTTACAAAGTCATTCGAGTAAGTCTGTCTCTGGGTCCTGTGAAGCCCTTTTTTTACGCATTTTGCAGCACTTGACTTTTGTAATTGCCTCTCTCACTCTCCCTTTATTTAGAACAAATTGTAAAAGGTGCTTTGTAGGTTTGTTGTATGGACGTACATAACTGCTCGAATTAAAAATACATTTACTTATACAATGACACCTGCGTAATTGGAAAAAAGTTAAAGTTAATTAAAAAAATAAATAAATTAATAAATAAAATACCAACAACAAGTAAGAGGCTATAGTCGGAAGTTCCCCACTAGGGGATACCATGAACCCTCTTCTACAAACACCAAATGCACCTCGTGCTATGCGCTCGTTTGTTTAAAACAATAAATTAAAAAAAAAACTAGTTCACTCGGTAGGGTTCGAACTCGCAACAAACGACACCACTTGCAAATGCCTCTAAGCAACAGCCACACCAGTATAAAAATAAAATCAAAATATCACCTCAGAAAACAATACAATCGCTATTTCAATGCTGTTGATATAATTCAAACAAGTAAGAGGTTCTAGTCTGGAACTCCCGACTAGGGGATACCCTGAACCCTCCTATTCCAACCCCAAATGCAGCTCGCGCTACGCGCTCGTTTGCTTTAGTAGTAATAAAGATAAATTAATAAAAAAAAAGTTCCCTTGGCAGGGTTCAAACTCGCAATTGACCGCATTACTTGCTGCCGCCTCTACGCAACAGCCATACCAGCCAAAAAACAACTTTCCGCAGCCTCTACCCAATAGCCACACCAATAATTAAGTCTTAATTAGAAAAAAAATGAATTCAAATAGCAGCACGGAAAACAATCCAATCGCAATTGCCATGCTGTTGATAGAATTCAAAGAAGGCGCTCATGAATGTGTGTGTGTACATGTATACAGAAATTCTAGGAATTTGCGCTAGCTGCTGCTCACACGTGCGCACATAACTTTTGTGTGTCTTAACCGATCTTGATGAAATTCAGAAGTAGATCTTATTGAATAATACTATAAAATATTTTCGTATTCTCAAAATGACAATTGCATTTAAATTGTGTCTTAAATAGGTAGGCAATACAAGTTGGTTTACTAACATGATTTATAGCTTTTTGGAGGTAGCGGGGAGGTGGCGATAGGTATAAAATGAAAGATACTTGATATATATATATACTATTCTAAAAGCTACATGTCAAGTTTGTATAGCGTAACCACCGCGCAATACTCCTTGTCTCCCCACCTGCATCGGGTTCCCTCTATTGCTTTAGCTGCAATATCGACCACCTTTTTAATTGTGTGGGCCGTAGACCTTGCCTTGCGAAATCCATATTGCTGTTTGGACTGGGCCTCTTTCTCCTCAACGACACTCAGAAGTCGGTCTTACACGATCCTCTCCAGGACCTTTCCCGCCGTGTCCAGTAGGCAGATTGGCCTGTATCCCGAGGGTTCCTCTATTGGCTTGTCCCCTTTCTGTAGAAGGATTAATTTCCGTCACTTCAGCATGGTTAATTTTGGCGCCTTGTTTGGCACACCATCTGGGCCTGGGGCCTTTTTGTCGCCTAGTATTTTTCTCGCCACAACTACTTCGTCTGTCGGCACCTGCTGTACAAGCTCCGTGCTGTGGGAGCGGTTGACTACCTCTAATCGTGGATGTTGGGGGAACAGTGCCTCAACTATAGTGGCAAGTGCGGTAGGGCAGATCACGCGGGTTGATCCCTGGCTGCGAAACTTTTTCGGCCTCATCGCATATTTGCTGAAAGGATTTGCTGGATTTGCTTTGTTTAATACTTCTCTTGAGGTCTCACTTGGCTGCCCGCAGGTCTTCCAGACTAGATGTAAGGTCTGGGCGGCCTCGTGAACGTTGAGAGCGCCTTCTCACTGGCAAGGTGCTACTCTTCTATTTGGAATCCTCCTGGGCATGGATAAGTCGCACGCTTTCGAGACGTTTTCCATAAGCTGCCGCGCAATGTCTTCAGCTGACTCCGTGGTCCAATAGCATTAAGCATGCCGTAGGGAATCCATGTAGGTTTCCTCGTCTAGGTAGCTGTCCTTCCATTTGCGGCCTTTTGTTTTGGGCTGCTGTTATCTCCGTCCTCTCCAGTGGATCTCGAAATGTACTGCTTGGAGGTCGCTGAATGTAAATTCATCGCTGACTTTCTATGTGGCTATAAACTATAAACTTTATACTATAAAGTGAGCTGCTGAGCAGAGTGAGGTCTATAATAGAGCCTCTACCAACCTAACGGCCACGTCGATCGCCGCGAACTCTTCTAGCAGCGATCCCATTCTACGGCCCAGGCGTTAAAGTCTCCGGATATGTCGAGGGGAGCTCTGTTGCGAGCGTCTTCTGATATATCCTCCAGCATATTTGGAACCGATGGTGATTCCATTTATTTCGATTTCACGAATCCGTTGTGTGCTGCTCTGACTTCCTGGAGCGGTGATTTAAGAGACCAAATGGCCGCTTTTCCGCATTGACTTGCCGCCCAGCCACTTCCAGCGATAGGTTTGTATGGCTCGCAGATTATTGCGACATCAGTTTTTCTCTCCCGTATTGATTGCGTATCAGAGCCTGAACAACCTCGCAATGGTTGAGGTTCAGCTGTGTTAGCCAGGGCGCTCCTAAGCACGGGGCAATGTGTTTAATGGATGGTCTTTTCCTTCGCATCATTGGCAAAGATTCGGTCTATCTAGTGATGTTAATGCGCTCGCAGACCCTTGAACTGACCCATTATACTGTCAGGAAATCTATTGAAAGGGATTTTTTCGTCCTTTTCGCTGGTAGTCTTATCATCGCCGTTTGGGTTTGGCCATATGCCTTTCGCTGGCTGATATCTTCTGGGACTATGACTTATAATTGGATTTGAGCCCTCAGCACCTCGCTGATGTCCACTCTGGTAGTGATCTCGTCTAGGTCGTTGTACTCTATTGTCATTCGGTTGGACAGCGGCAGGATCTCTGCATTTTTCCTAGCATTTCGCCTACCAGGCTCCTAAATGCTGTGGCTTACTCTCCCGAGTAGTTGAGCTGAAGAAGCAGTTCTTCTTTATGTGATCGCGTCTAATCCTTCAGATGTCGTTTGCTCTTTTTTCGGGTGTTTTTTTGTGGGGGACCTCCTTCCACTTGCCGCCGGCTAATTGGTATGTATTATTTAAAAAAGAACGAGAAGGAAGGGCTATCTTTGGCACGCCGAAGATTTAATACCCTTGCAAACCCAACCTTTTTATAATGCTCATAGTGCTTTGCCCGTATTCAAGCAGCACAGGGAAAATAGTTAATGACAGTTAATTAACCGAGTATGGTTAAGAAGTCTTGAAAAACCAAAAAAGTTTTCCATACAAAACTTAATTTTGACCGATCATTCCTATGGCAGCTATATGATGTAGTGGTTCGATCTTAATTGGATTTTGCATATGTATGAGGAGCATAGTAAAACTAATAATGCCGAGTTTGGTCAAGATATCTTTATAAACAAGAATGTTTTTCTTACAAGAATCTACTTTCCGACCGATCGTTCCTATGGCAGCTATATGATATAGTGGTCCGATCCAGCTGGTTTTGACATATGAACTGCGTGCAGCAGAAAGAGGGACTTCTGCAAAGTTTCATAAAGTTAGATTTAAAACTGAGAAACTAGTTCGCATAGAAACAGACAGACGGACATGGCTATATCGAATCGGCTGTTGATACTGATCAAGAATATATATACTTTATGGATTCGGAGATGTTTCCTTCCATGCGTTACACATTTAACGACAAAAATTTTAACACCTTCTGCCAGTGTATAATAAATCATAAGCTTTTCATTTCAAAATCCATATCAAAGGGAGTTTCTGCTGGCTCTCCAGAATGCCAGCTTCGTAAAGCAATGCAGCTTCTTAATTATAAGGTGATCAGTTTGTAAGTAACGAATCAAACGATTAATTAGTCCGTTTCCTTGTCCGCCGCAGTCGGACGCTGGGTACGCCAAACGAGCTACAGTATATGAAATGCAGTTGGAAAGTGTTGTGAAGTGTGTGGTCTGGGGTGTCATGTGAATGTGAACAACTCACAGGTTGCTGACTTATGACGTGGCATGGACGGGCAACGGAGCAGCTGCTGGGTACCGTGATGACCGACTGCGGCGAGGTGTGGCACTGTTTTATTGATTGCATTGATTTAAGCGCTCGATTTGTTGTTGCTGTTTCTAAAATATTGTGGCGCGTTGAACGACCCACATCTGGGCACACTGTATCGAGAAATGATTATAAACTTATGTGGAACGTTTGTTACACAGCTGCGGAAAAATATGCAAAAATAAAGTTGTCTATGGAAAAAGAATAAGTAATTGCTCTCTTTATTATTAAATATTAGAATTATTCAATATCAATATTAAATGTCGAGTAAGTCTAAGACTTAAGACATATTTTTAATGTAAGTCTCTTTAAATCCAGAAATAACTGATTGTAATGAAAACTTTTAGCTCTACTAAATTTAATCTAATTTTATTGAGAGATGATGCTGCACTTAACTTAGAGCTATCTTTTTTCCTATATGACATTTTTTTGGTTTAACAAGAGTTTCTTCAGTAAGTTTTACACGAATTAAAACGAATTTTAAAATAGTAAAAGGAATCATTGATGAATTATTGAAACTATTGTCGGTTTAATTGACCTTCACGGACATGCCTGCCAGGTATCCTCTTCTCGCATATAGCTTATCAGTGGGCGTTACCTAAAAATTCATTTTCAAAATGACAATAGTATTGTATATTTGCAAGTAATAAAAACATTTATTTTTCAAAACGCTTTCGCTTGTAAAATATAATTAATTCGCTTTCACTAGTGGCGAAAAAGATGCTATGAATCAAAGTGAAATTTAGAGAAAGGCCAAAAAGTTGCTGTCAAAGTTTATTTTCAAGTTAGCATGGAAATCGTGTATCCAATTGCGTGGTGTTGCCACTAATGATGGGTTGCGAATTAATTCTGAGGCAGTTTGGACACCCCGCAGGAAAAAATTAGAACAACAAGCAGAGAGTTGTCTTTATATACGCTGTAATAAAAACAAGAAGAAAATAGTTCGAAAATATTAGAGAAAATTGAATTCATTTTGTTAATTTGTTTGAGGAAATTAACAATAAATAAGATTTTAAGCCAATACAAAAACAGGATGTTTAAATAAATTTTTTAAATGATTTTTTATGTAGGTATTCTATTTTACCTTATGCCTGATTTGTTTACCGATAAATATTTTATGGGCATGTTAAGAGCAGGGCTACGGAATTATGTCTAACAAAATGTGAAATTCATTTTCTAGCGCCCAATTATCAATTTTGTCAATTTAAAAAACTAATGTATCCAACCGGAGCGGGCTGGTTACACAGGTAAAGTTTGTTAACAATTATTTAACAAGCAACTGACGGTGATGCGCTATTAACTGCCCCGTACGGGCCCAACCGGAATCCCTATCCTTGCTGGCAAAGTTGCTTCTAAAGCAAGACAGACCACGCAAAAGATTTGGGTAAAAGCAAGACCATTCACAGCTGCTGTAAATACCCAGGCGCTTGTTGTATAATCAATCCCCTTGGCAGCCAACAAATGAGCGCACATCCGTTTTCCGACTGCTGCATTTCCAGTTGCGAGCAAACAATAAGGGTTGAATCCACGGCACATGCCTGCAGTCAGGCAAAACGCAAAGCATTGCAGCTGGGCAAATGTGTTGAGCACACAAAGTTTTGGGTCCAGCTCTATCTGGTATCTACAACTAGGTTGGACAAGGCTGAGCTTGCACCGCGTGCAAATTGCTTAGCGAAAACATACAAATTAATCAAAACCAACTCGAAGCTGTGCAACTGAGTGGATTTTAAAAAACAATATTCCATATTCCAGTTCCAGAATTTTCTCTACTTAGGTCAGTGCCCACACAGTCCCAGGCGAGACGAATTCGATCCAACTGCAATTGGGATTTGCACCACACAATGCCGTTCTTCCACCATTTTAACCTTTGACTCCACAATCAGCCAGTTTTGGAGGTTGAGTTAAACCAACCCGCCGGATTGAGTGAGTGGAGGAGAGTATAGACTGAGTTGAGCTGATGCTGCGATAGTTTTTTTAGGCCAAAACAACTGAAAAGGTGAGGCTGTCATAGGTCAGTCTAACGTGAACTGAGATTATATCGATCGAATCGTTAGTAATAGTTAAGTTTTAAGGCGATACATTCGTGCTTATCCATAGAGGGTCAGAGAAGGTTGCGGAGAGTTGGGAAATTATTCATAATGTTTGAAGTATTTTGGCTGTTGGGCAGCTGACCGAATTCCAAATAATAATTGCGAATTTCGCTCGCCTGGCCCACACCACCTCCGAACTCTGCATTGTTGGCTTACATTGCCCACCCGCCGAATGCCTCCCGCTCAGGCTCATACTGGATTACCGAATGATTCGGGTTTCCTGCCATTGTTACCTGTTCCATTCTGCCCGCTCTTGTCAAGATATTTGGGTCTGCGGGATAGTACAACAATTAATTACCGCGAACTAAACAGCCAATAGAGTGGCATTGACTTGAGCCACTTGCCCCTTTAGGTTGGGTGAAAGGCAAGGTCAGGATCTGACCTGCCATTGCGATTGTCACACTTCCAATACTTCCCTGGGTCAGGGCTATACTGCCTAATTGCCAATTGTGTTTTGTGCGCCTCTGGGCGCCAATGGGGAGAGACCTGCGGTGTGCGACAGACTGTATTTCATATAATGGATTGAATTCTGTTCGCACCTTTTGTGCCCTTTGCCCCGGAGATTGCAACAAAAGGGCAATGGGTTAGGGGCAAGATCCTACAAAATCCCAAATTTAATTCACTTAAATAATAAATTTTATTTAAATTAAATAAATTCACATAAAATAAAATATTGGGCAATGTTGCCTTTAATTTCAATCTTTTTATATTTTTATATTTTTGCGGACACCAAAGACAGTCTTTGTCTCATTGTCGCCCCCACGTCTATTATGCGGGAAGCCCTTTACATTATTTTTATTTTGCTTGCTAATTAAAATCCAATTAAAAAATAAATTCAATGAATTATTTATAAGACTCTTCGTTACAGCCCAGCCAATTTGTTCACATGCTCACGCAAAAGCAAGTAAGAGGTTCTAATCGGGAGCTCCCGACTAGGAAATACCCTGAACCCTCTTATTCCAATACCAAATGCAGCTCGCGCTACACTCTCGTTTGCTTTAGTAGTAATAAAGATAACTGAATAAAAAAAAGTTACCTTGGCAGGGTTTGAGCTCGCAACTGACCGCATTACTTGCTGCCGCCTCTACGCAACAGCCACACCAGCCACAAAAAAAAGAAATTAGTTTCCTCGTCAGGGTTCGAACTCGTAAGAGACTGCGCTACTTTCCGCCGCCTCTACTCAACACCCACACCAATTAATAATTTTCAATAAGAAAAAAAAACGAATTAAAATAGCATACCGTAAACAATACAATCGCATTTGCAATTCTGTTGATAGAATTCAAAGCAGACGCGCATGAATGTGTGTGTGTATATGCATACAGAAATTCTTGGAGGTAAAATACGTTTTCTTTAATCATTTCTGTGTTTCTTAACCGATCTTGATGAAATTTTGAGCAGTAGATCTTATTGTACTATTAAATATTCGTGAATTTTCAAAATGACAATTGCATTTAAATTTTGGATTGTATTGGTGGGCAACATAAATTGGTTTATTTACATGATTTATAGCTATTAGGTAGTAGCGGGAGCTAGGAGCTACATGTCAAGTTTGGTGACTCTAGCTCTTATTATTTTGCAAAAATGATTAAAACAAAGGATTTCGATATCGATTTTTATCGATTACTTGAAAACGGGGTACGTTATTTAATATCGGAAACAATCTCGATCTGCGCGGGCACTAGGATGACCTACAGCTCTAGCTCTCTTATAGGTTCTGAGATCCTTGCGTTCATACATACGGACAGACGGACGGACAGACAGACGCACGGACAGACACAGGGACATGGCTAGATCGACTCGGCTATTGATGCTGATCAAGAATGTACATACTTTATAGGGTCGGAGATGCTTCCTTCTGCCTGTTACATACATTTGCACAAATAAATTACACCCTTTTTACCCATTTTTAATGGGTTCAGGGTAAAAAAACACGTTAATTATATCATATTAAGATAATCTCTATATATAAAACTGTCCTGACTGCCTGACTGACTGACTGATTGGTGATCAACGCACAGGCCGTAAGAGCTAGGAAGCTGAAATTTTCATTGTAGTTGCTTGAGAGAGCCACTTAATTCAACTGACTGACTGACTGACTGACTGACTGATTGGTGATCAACGCACAGCCCAAACCGTAAGAGCTAGGATGCTGAAATTTTCACTGTAGTTACCTTATGTGATGTAGGTGCACGTTATGACCGAGTTTCGGGAAATTCCATCCGCAAGTGTGGAAATATCGCGATGAACGTTTGTATGTAACTTTTTCGTTTACCATCCGATCGGCCTCAATCTCGTTTTCAAAGACAATTGTTCAAATTCATTTGAGGGGTGTTTCACACTTTTCGAAAAAGGCATTACTCCTTGGTGGAAATGGGGGTCAAAGATTTGGTGGGTGACGTTTCGTGCTCAAATTTGTTTCCAAAGATCTATTTTAGAAATTATTTTCACACTTTTCGCGGAATCCAAGCCCCCTCGGTAGAAATGCGATTCAAAGATTTGTTGTGCCAAGTTTTAACTTTTGTCCGATTTGTTTCAAACTTATTTTCAAAGCTCTATACAAGAAATTAATGAATATGTGTTTTGATGTGGGAAATTTCACACGCAACAGTGGTAAATTGACGGAAAAGTTTATATAAAAATTTTTTGTTTACCGTCCATACGATAAATAAATAAGTTAAAATTAAATGATAACTATTCGTTGTAGTGTGAATCTTCACCAACCAGAGTCACCAACTAGAATATGTTTTTATGAAATCGTGAATTTATTTTTATTTATTTAATTTTTGTTCGGAATCGAGTAAAAAAGTCAAATTGGTATCATTTATCATACTTGAATATTTTATAATCTACTGGCTTTTCATAGTCGTAAAGTGTTTTAAAGGCGGCTGAGAAAGTTAGTTATGGCGAATATAGGCACCCAAAAAATGGCAAAAGACCAAATTTAAAAATATTTAAATTATTTTTTATTAATTATTTACTTCAAATGAACCATGCTCACCAAAAATTTGTAGGATTCCATTTCGGTTTAAGGGCCCTAAATCTATCAACAAAGTTTCGGTTTCATCAAATCCGGTAAGAAATGACTGTTGTATAGTGTAACTTAATGGAAAAGCTACTTGGAATATGGATGACCGCTATAAGAACACGCTTAAAAACGGTTTTCGAAATCTATTCCTATGGATTGCTGACTTAAAGCAAACTCGTTAGCTCTCAAAATTTTTGAGATAGACTTTTTTATACATAAGGATAGACGTGAAAAGTCAGACGCACATGGCTAGGGTATGAAAATGGGTTCAGAGTATGGATTTTTGTGCGATTTGCTTTAAGATGCTTTAAGTCCGGACCCGGTTTGTTTTAACTTAATTCCATTTTATGGTTTTGGTGACACTTATAAGTGTCCTGCTGCTGATGCTAGTGGTTACTTACATTCAAAATATCTCCTCATGGACTTGCACACCCAGCCGCAACCAGTTGGTTAGAAATTGGGAGGCAAGCTTGACATCCAGGCAGGATACGGACATGCAATAAATACCTGCAGTACTTATTTGTGTGGGGTTTCATACGTGCGCGAGTGTAGATATTCTTCTGCTGCCAGGACTGACTGGGAATAGTTATGCAGCTTCAAAATATTTCGCATTTTTCGAGTATTTGTAAATGGTCTTGTATGCAGCAGCAAGGCAGATTTTTGCAATTGGTCAGATTGACTTTGGTCTACTGTTCGACTTTTTCAGCAATTCAATCTTGGTTAAGAAACCACTCTTTCTCATCGATTATTGCATCCAAAAATCCTAATGCAATATTGATATATATATATTTGTTTGATTTCGGTCTCAATTGTGACCACTTCATTCCTCAGAATAAAAAAAATCAACGTCATTCGCAGGAGCGCTACGCCTTCAGACATTTCAACAAAACTCGTTTCGCCGTCACATGCAAATTGGATGAATGTGCACATTTTATTTTATTTTATTCATTTATTAAATGGTCGAAAAAAACGAGAGTCTTCTTTATATATATATCGATATATCAAATTATAAACATTAAAAATTAAGTGCTAAAAGCCTAATTAGAATACACAATTTTCTAATAGCGTCACCGACCGATGGCGGTGTTTCACAGCTAATTTTGTCAGTGACGCTATAAGAGCCTACAGCTAAGAAGAAGGGTGTTAGTAGAGAAAATAGTGTTCTTGAGTAATAATTAAAAATCGCGGAAAAAGTTTCCATGTAACTTTTTTGTTTACCATCCGATCGGCCTTAAGTTCAATTTCAAAGATCTTTGTTCAAATTCATTTGAGGCGTGTTTCACACTTTTAGGAAAATCCATTCCTCCTTGGTGGAAATGGAGGTGAAACATTTGGTGGGTGACGTTTCGCGCTCAAATTCATTTCCAGAGATCTATAAGAAAAATCATATGAGACGTGTTTCATACTTTTCGCAGAATTCAAACTTCTTCGGTAGAAAGGCGATTAAAAAATTTTTTGGGTGAAGTTTTATTTTTTTCCCGATTTGCTTGAAACGTATTTTCAAAGAGAGAGTTCTCAGTTGAGAGTGATTGACGTGTTTTACTTGTGCTCCAAGATTTTTATATATTTTTGCGCTTAAATCCGGTTTTTTACTTCCAAATTTTGCATTTTTTGTGCTTTATTTAAAAAGCTTTTATAACTTGTGCAAAGTGTTATCTGTTGTGCATCGTAAGTCTGTTAATTATTGCTTTTATTGAACGCGGCGTCAGTTCCGTATTGTTGTTATTGCCTGTTTTGATTCTTTTGCTTTGGTGCTCCCCTGTGCAAACACTTGTTTGTGCGTGTGTTCGCTGCTGCAAATTTATTCTTGTGCATCGCGCTCTCGCAAATTTTTGCTGTTGCTTTTCGCTCCAAACAATTTGTTTGTGTACGAATAGTTATTTTTTGAGCGTTTACTTGCTCTATTCTTGTGCACTGTTTTTCGTTTCGCTCTGCGCTCTCGCAACTTTTGCTTATTCTTTTAGCGCTGGTAGTAATTATGTCGTGCTATAAGAAACCTTGCACGTTCAAGCAGGCTGATGATTCTGCTTTGCCGCAATTTGTTAATTGCTGGCTGTGTGAGAATATAATGCATGCTAAATGTGCAGGTCTCACTGGGCGTGATTGCGACAAGATCGCTGCAATTGCCAAGAAGGGCTGCGGCGGCTTGCGTTGGTCGTGCCCAGAATGCATCGACAAGCAAATTGATTTCTCCAGAATGTATAAGTCTGTGAGAAATCAATTCTTAAAACTAAATAGCGTGGCTAAGCAGCTCTCGAGTAGTTTTGATTCGAGCTGTGAGTTGCTTAGCAAATATAAATTCGAGTCTCCAACCAATCGCCGGTTGGAGCCTCAATTTTTGCAGTTGCCCTCTCCGTCTGTCCAGACACCTTTGCCTGTGTTGTCCCTTCCGAGCAACTTGGATTCATCTCCAATGTTGTCATTATCGCCTTCTCCGAGCGACTGCCCAAATATTACCCCAATTTTATCCCGTGAAATAGTCCCATTAGACCCTGTACCTGAACCTGTCCCAGTTAGCCAAACTACCTCAGCCCCCTCAGCAAAGGTAGACCTGCGCGCAATCTTACCCAGATTGTTAAATACAATCATGGTGCCTCTTTAGCCCCACCAAATCCTGTTCTCCCTGCAGCCCCATCAGCGCCTACGTTAACTGTTGTTGCCCCTCGTAGGCAAGTTTTTGTGTCTCGACTTTCGTCTGACACCACCTCTGAGTCATTGGCAGCCTATATTGCTAGCAAATCTTCTGCTAGCGTGTCAATTACTAAATTTAATTTCTCCACTCCTCGTGAAATATCATCATTCAAAATAAATGTTTCACATGATATGTTCCCAATCATTTGTGATCCCAAATTTTGGCCTCCACACATGATTGTTCACGAGTTCAAGCCAAAAAAGCGTAACCAGCCTGTCACCCTTCCAGTCCCTTCAATACAAGGTACCATTTCTGCCCCAAAAAACTAACTTCTTCTTCTGACCAAGTCTCTATTCATTATCAGAATGTCAGAGGTCTCATTTCAAAACTCAAAAATCTTTTCATGGCCAGCACTTCCTTCGATTCGGATATAATCGCATTTTCAGAAACATGGTTAAATTCAACCATATCTGATTTTGAGGTTTTTTCGAATAATTTTATTTTGCATAGAAATGATCGGCTGACTCGAGGTGGTGGGGTATTAATTGCCGTTAAAGCCACTCTCCAGTCAGAACTTTTCTGTTTTAGTACGCCTACTGACGCTGAGATTGTTTCAGTCAAGGTGCCTTTTCCTACACGGAATATTTATATTACATGCTCTTATGTTCCTCCTTCTTCTGATATTCAAGTTTATATGAAACATATTTCTTGTATTAAAGAAGTTTCTTCACACGTGCGTGATAATGACCTATTAATTGTGTTGGGTGATTTTAATTTGCCGAACATCTCTTGGTCACTTTTCACTGCCGAAAATTATTTAGAGCCCTCAGCCCAGCATGACTTTATAGATTGCATGCTTGACCTTTCGTTGTTTCAAATCAATTCAATTTCTAATCATTTGAAAAGAACACTTGATCTTGTATTTGTTAACGACTACCTTATTTCTAATGTATCTAGGTCCCCTCCTTTATCTCTTCCTGAGGATGTATATCATCCTACTTTAGAGGTTGCAATGTTCAATTGTAATCCACTCATTTCGTGCTCATCAGCCAATAAGCCCCGCCGCAGATTAAGGAAACTATTCCTTGCTGAATCAGCTTATTTATGCAACCGATTGGTCTTTCTTATATGACTCGGTTGACATGAATACTGCTATTAACTTTTTTTATAACACCCTAAACTCCCTCTTAGATATGTGTATTCCCAAGTCAATTCCTTCGACTACCTCTTCAAAGCCACCTTGGTTTACTCCCAGATTAACGAATCTAAAAAATATAAAATCAAAATATTTTAAAAAGGTTAAAATGTCTGGTTCGTGTACTGACTTGGCTAAATATTCCATAGCCAAGTCGAACTTCTTTCTTCTGAATTCTCAATGCTATGAGAATTATCTAACTCGTTGCAAAAGGCAATTTTCTCTAAATCCAAGACAGTTTTACAATTTTGTAAACTCGAAGCGTAAATCTTCAAGTTTGCCATCTTCTTTTTCTCTCGGGATGGATAAAGCTAGCAATGACTCTGATTCTGCTAACCTCTTTGCTAATTTTTTTCAATCAACTTACTCTTCAGTCTGTCCTAATAATAATTCTTACCCTTATACTATTACTTCCTCTAGTTCTATACCTCCCCCTATTATTTCCCATTCCTCTCTCCTTTTAGCTTTAAATTCTTTAAAATCTTCTTTCTCTCCTGGGCCTGACAATATCCCTAGTTGTCTACTCAAGGAGTGTAGTTCTTCCCTTGTTTATCCATTGCTAAAGCTTTTTAATCTATCCCTCGATTCTTCTGTCTTTCCATCTCTTTGGAAAGAATCTTATATCATTCCTCTCCACAAGAAAGGTGGAAAGTCTGATATACTAAATTACAGGGGCATTGCAAAACTGTCCGCTATTCCTAAATTATTTGAAAAAATAATCACTTCGAATTTGCAGCATTTCTGCTAATCAGTTGTTTCCCCTGTTCAACATGGATTCGTTAAGAATCGGTCTACTACGACCAATCTGCTTGAGTTTACTTCCTTGGTAAATGATGCTTTCCTTTCGAAAATGCAAACTGATGTCATTTACACTGACTTCAGTAAGGCGTTTGACTCCGTGCACCATGACATTTTACTTTTTAAACTTGACCGAATAGGTTTCCCTCCGTCTCTATTGCTTTGGATTAGTTCTTATTTAAAAGGTAGGACCCAAAGAGTAATGCTGAGGCTGACTACCTCTAAACAGGTTCACGTTACTTCTGGTGTCCCTCAAGGTAGTCATCTTGGACCTTTACTCTTTACTCTTTTTATAAATGATCACCCTCTGTTAAATCCCATGCCCGTGTACTCATGTATGCGGACGACGTGAAACTTATTCTATCATACACCAATCCCCTACATCATTCTCGTCTTCAAGACGATTTGAACGCTATGCAACTTTGGTGCTCGGCCAATCAATTGCATCTGAATTGTTGAAAGTGTATGTTTATGACATTTAATCGTACTACACCTTATCTGGTCAGTTATACAATCGACAATACTCCATTGCAACGTATACTGACAGTTAAGGATTTAGGCGTTCATTTTGATTCTAAACTCTGTTTCAATCTTCACATAGATACCATCGTTAATGAGGCAAAAGGTGTACTTGGATTCATTAAACGATGGTCTAAAGAGTTTAACGATCCTTTTATAACGAAACTTCTGTACATCTCTCTTGTTCGCCCTATCCTTGAATACTGCTCTTGCATCTGGTCTCCGCAGTATAACAATAGCCAGGATCGTATTGATTCTGTTCAGAAGCAATTTCTACTTTTTGCCTTACGAGGTTTAAATTGGGACCCTAATCTTCGGTTGCCATCCTATTCCAGCAGGCTACTTCTTCTTAACCTTCCGTCGTTAACCAACCGTAGGACAATTCTCGGTGTTGTCTTTCTACATAAGTTGGTTGTTGGCGATATAGATTCTCCTTTTCTGCTAGGGCGTCTTCAATTCTCTGTTCCGGCTAGACCAACCAGAAATTACCGCCCCTTATTCCTATCTACGTGCACAACAGACTACGCTATGCACAATCCTTTTCGCGTGCTATGTAAAAATTACAATAGGTTGCATCACGTTTTCTCTACCGAACTTTCTCTACCCCTAATAAAATCGTTGCTTTCAGGATACCTTCGGGAAGTCACTGACCATTCCCAGCTATGAGCAGGGGCATAGCTTGCCGGACAGGCTGTAAATTTTCCCCCACCGGGTCGGTGATTTCCCATTACTTTCCCAATACTATGTCTTCATCCTATCTACTTAACACTCTGTATATCTAGCATACAGTTCTTTACTTTATTAACAATCTTTTTACTTTCTTTTCTCCTATTTATGATATATTCTTAAATAATATAGCAAATTAAGATTATTTTTAATTTTACTTAAGAGCACTTTTTCCTACTTACACCCTTCTTCTTAGATGTAGGCTCTAATAGCGTCACTGACAAAATTAGCTGTGAAAAGGGGCACAGCTGGCCGGACTGGCAAATAAAACACCTCCATCGGTCGGTGATGCTATTAGAAATTTGTGTTCTCTATCTAGGCTTTTAGCATCTAAATTTCATAATTGTAAATATAATGTATTGAATAATTAGGAAGACACTCGTTTTGTCGACCACTAATAAATAAATAAATAAATAAAATAAAAAATAAAAAGCTCTAGCTCTAGCTCTCAGCGATTTGGGAAATTCCACCCATAATAGTGGTAAATTGGCGGATAACGTTTGTATGAAAGTGGTTGGTTAACCGTCCGATCAGTTTCAAAGTCATTTTCAAAGCTTTTTGAGAACATTTATTTTATAACATATGTACGTGCCACGGGCAAGGCCGGGTTGTACCCGCTAATAATAAATAATTCTGTCTTGCTTTAATAAATTTAAAACAATATGTTTTTGGATTGCAGTAAGGATTTATTAGGTGTGGGACATTACATTTTAAAGCATATTTTGAGAAAAAGTCTTATATAATAATTCAAAACCCTAATCTGTTCCCAATATTGTTGAACTTTAAATATATTTTGTTGCTAGTAATATATAATTTAGTTAAAATAATTTCCTAAATCAAATATTTTTATAAATATTCTATTATATAATAACATTGTCGGCTTCTGTTGTTCTTCCTCCATTTTTTATTTATATCGATAACTTATATGGCAAATTGTGTATATAACAGCGGACACTTACACATGCAGTTAGCTAGATATCAAGACCTGACAGACGCATATCCGCAAAGGTAGCAAATGTTTAGCATACCAAACGTCTTGCATTTAGCGATTTTGACACGTCATTGAGTTAGATGTCTCCTTGGAGAGCCCTGCGGCTTCAGGCAGGCAATTCATTTAAGCCCCAACAATTCAGTCTAGCAACACGGTGAACTCCCCAACAACTTTATATGTGAATTCCTTTTGGTAAGAGAGAAACCGTTCCCTATATTGTTGAATGCGAGTAATGTAAGGTAAAGTGGCATTTGACGGAATGTAAATGATATACATAGAATACTTAGTACCTCAACTACGGTGTCCCCCTTGAAATTTTGAAGCTTAATCCTCGCCGAGTATTGGCTTATTTTCTTACATTGTTTCAAAGCTCTACATAAGAACTTAATGAATATGTGTTTCAGCGATTTGGAAAACTCTACCCGCAACAGTGGTAAACAGGCGGAAATCGTTTGAGAGCATTTATTTTATACGTGCCACGGGGAAGGCCGGGTTATACCCGCTACTACTATTTATGTTATATACATATACCTATAAATATTTCGAGTAAGCAAAACTTTTTGCTGTGTTGTGCACTTAATTAGTCATGTTAATTAAAGCAAATTTAAATAAGTTTTGCCGCTCATTGAAAAATCGGCCTACAGAATAAAAAATCCAGTTACACATAAGATTGGAATATAAAGTGCATTTGAAAGCGCATTGCTAAGAGAATCCATTTGCAGTGGTCGTGTGGAAAAGATATTTTTTTAATTTTTCTGATTCTAGTTCTGATAACTCGTTTGCCTGCCGAGTATATCATACTAATTAATTATTTTATGGATTTCATTCAAGTTTTTAGAATAGAAAAAATGAAGAACGAGTGTGTGTGCAGGGTGTTTTCTGGGCGGACTTCGTCGACAGCAGTTTACAGGTAGAAGTTAAAAAAATTGTTTCTTTTAAGGTATACTCCTTCCCAAAATGAACAAGAGACATTGTTTTTGTTGCTATCTGTCCGATTGAATACAATTGAAAACAAACAAGGCGCTAGTCGGGTGTTTCCGACTAGGGGATACGCGCTACGAGTTCTTTTGCCTTGGCAGAAAAAATAAAAATAAAAAATCGTGGCATATATGTGCAAGTGGGTGATAGATTCTAATTGGGAACCGTATTTGTGCAAATGTCATTCACACAGCTGATGTTGGGATAGAATATATTTGTGTAAATGTATGTTTAAAGGAGAAGGAAGTTTCATCGACCGCATAAAGTATATTCATTCTTGATCAGCATCAATAGCCGCGGCGATTTAGCCAAGTACGTCTGTCCGTCCGGCTGTATGTATAAACGCAACGATCTCTGAACCTGTAAGAGCTAGAGACTTGAAATTTCGAACTTACGTACTTACTTACGTCCGCCAGGTGACCCAGCCCAAGATTCCGAAAATATATAACTTGGTGTTGGTAGAAAAGGGTCCAGGGAACCCCCGACTAGACCCCTTTACATGTTTTATGACAATAATTAAAACTGAATGAGTAAAATGAGTTTAAATGGCAGTACAGAAAACAATACAATCGCAATTGCAAGGCTGTTGATAATATTCAAAGCAGACGCGCATGAATGTGAGTGTGTACATGTATACAGAAATTCGTGGAATTGGTACTTGCTGCCGCTGATACAAGAAAAGTCTAAACACGTTTTCTTTAATAATTGTGTTTCTTAACTGATAGCTTAAAAATGAAAGATTTTTGATATATATAAACTATTCTAGAAGCTACATGTCAAGCTTGGTGGCTTGTTGAGTAGGGGCGGCGGAGGTTGAGTTGGTGGTAGCGGGGAGGTGGCGATAGCTATAAAATGAAAGATACTTTATATATATACTATTCTGGAAGCTACATGTCAAGTTTGGTGACTCTAGCACTTATTATTTATCAAAATTGCGCAAAAAACAGAATTTCGATATTTATCGATTACTTGGAAACGGGGCAAGTTATCGAATATCGGAAACAAACTCGATATGCGCGGGGACTAGGAGGACCTACAGCCAAAATTTCAAGTCTCTAGCTCTTATAGGCTCTGAGATCCTTGCGTACGAAAGGGCAGACGGACCGACAAATGGACACTATTAGATCGACTCGGCTATTGATGCTGATCACGAATATATATACTTTATTGGGTCGGAGATGCTTGCTTCTGCCTTTTGCCCATTTTGAATGGGTTCAGGGTATAAAAAAAACTAAAGAGCTCTTTGCCGTCAATATTGGCAAAGTCAAATAAGTAGTTGAATTATATGGAAATTTGCATGGGACCCCCGGTGGTGCTGCACAAGTACCAAGGGATTCCCCCGCTTGACGCCGTTTTCCGAGGCAATGGCAGATGTTATTCTTCTCAAGACCGAGGCCAAAAGCTACAAAGTAACAAAATTGGTCCTATTGGGTTGCTAAGTGCGAACCGTGCTCTTGGTGTTTCCCTTGTCTGGTCCGATGTCCACTGGTAGCGCCGACTAGCACGTCTAAATATTCACGATGCTCTGTGGCTACTGACGTAAGTCACTGCCCTGGCCAACAGAGCAGGCACGAAAACTGTGGTTCTAGGTCGCAACACTTTTGTTTAACGAACAACCCGATTCACAATTAGATTATTAGGTCCAGATACTATGTTGTCTTATGAGTATATTATTTGCAATTAAAACGTATATGAACTTCACTTGCACACGCTTCAATAATAAATGGCATGCTGTCCAGTAATTTTAGCCTTTACTACTTCCCAAAGAACAAAAAAAGTAAGAAGGCTTTCAAATGCTGTGCAATAAACGAAGAACTGGCTTCCAAGCAGTAATCAAACAAGAACCATATGAGAGAGGGAGATCTGATTAGTCAAGCTATTTTTAGGAAGCAGCTGATAAAAAAGCAGATTCGTTTGGAGATGGCAAAGCAGCCTCTATAAACACTGGAAGGCTCCCATGCTGGGGAGGAGGATTTACAAAGCGGCGCTTTATCATATTCATGGCAAATGCCTCAACCGATAACCAGCATACAGATAGGTGTATGTGAGAGTGTGTGTTTAACAAATCAATTTGCAGTACAAATTGACTAGGTTTATGCATTCAAAAATCATTTTTGGTTTGTGGAAATTGTATTGAATGGCCTTGTCAAAGTGTGTGCATGCATATGATCTATTCTATTTGCAGTGTGTGTGAGTGTGTGTGGTGACTGTATTTTGTAAGTGTGTACCCATTTCCAGCGAAGCTATCGAACAGTTGCATTTAATCGCCAAACCAAAATCGAACATCCTATAGACATTTCACATCCAAAGTACTTATTAGCAAATAGTCATTAGACATACACCTTTTCTCACCGCATTGCAAAGAAGGGCACGTCGTAGATTTAATACCCTTGCAGACCCAACCTTTTCATATTGCTCATAATGGTTTGCATGTATCTAAGAAGCACAGGGAAAATAATTAATGCCGAGTATGGTTAAGATATCTTGAAAAACAAAAAAGTTTTCCATACAGCAACTTAATCGACCGTTCCTATGGAAGCTATATGATGTTGTAGTCCGATGTAAATAACATTTTACATATACGTAGGGAACATAGTGAAACATATAAATGGCGAGTTTGGCAAGATATCTTGAAAAACAAAGGAGTTTCTGTTCCCTCTTTTCAATTAAATTTTTAAACCTGATTGATCTCGAAGTCGATCAACCGCAGCTTTTTCACTTGTTACCTGGATTATTGCACGGCTTGACTTTTTTTTAGATGGGCTCTCCTCTGGCAATTGAAGAACTTGGTTTCATGACAAAAAACAACAACAACAAAAAAGAGGACAGCAACCACTTCGACTAGGACTATGGTTCCTGTTTTTGGTTGTGGTTCTGACTCTGGCTATACCCCTGGCTCTGGCTCTGGGCTTCAGCTTAGTATATGCTTGCAGCAAGCACCTGGCTGGCAAATATTACTCTGGTCGCTTGCTTTGTTTACCGCTGCGGTGAGAACCGTTTCATCAACTTTTAAGTCTTGGTTTTGGTATGAGTTACGGAGGGGAACGTGCCTCGAAATCGTCTCCAGTTTCAACCACTGCATTGCAGCTATAAATTGTAACAAAGTTTTAGCAATTTGTGCAAGTTCTGCTGCAAGACGCATCACCGAAAACAATGTGGACGGCACAAAATAAATGCCCTTGCATGTTTAAGCTAAATCGTACAACGAAAAACCGTCGTATTTGTTGCTGCCATGAACTTCGTCCTGATTTCCGCACATCGCATACCACCCACCTCAGCCAGTTCAGCTCATCTATTTGTGGAAGTTATATGCATTTATATTGGAAATCGTTAGAAATAATGGCCAACATATAAAGCTCAAGCATTTTCTTAAAAGAAACGAAGGAGACACGCGAAATGCTAAAAACACTATAAAAGCTTCACACATTAGCCAAACTGCAAACAAGATTTTATCAGAAATAAATACGTCAGTTACTGAAATCTGAACAGCTGTTTATAAATGATATGTAGCCAAATAAAGCCAGCTTCTGAAAATCATAAATTCAAATATAAATAAATATTATTTTTGTAACAAATTCCCTTCATCGGGCAATTACACAAATTAGTGAGCAATGTAAAAAATCCATTTAATTCAATCAAATAAATAGTTAACAAGTAAGAGGTTCTAGTCGGGAGCTCCAGACTAGGAGATACCTTGAACCCTCTTCTTCCGACAGGTGATAGGTATAAAATGTAAGATACTTGATACATATATACTATCCTAGAAGCTACATGTCAAGTTTGGTGACTCCAGCTCATATAATTGCCGAAATTGCTCATAAAACAGGATTTCGATATCGATTCTTATCGATCACTTGGAAACGGGGTAAGTTATCGAATATTGGAATCAAACTCGATCTGCGCGGGCACTAGGAGGACCTACAGCCAAAATTTCAAGTCTCCAGCTCTTATATGTACTGAGATCCTTGCGTTCATACATACGGACAGACAGACGGACGAACATGGCTAGATCGACTCGGCTGTTGATGCTGATCAAGAATATATATACTTTATGCGGTCGGAGGTGCTTTCTTCTGCCTGTTACATACATTTGTACAAATACATTATAGCCTTTTTACCTACTTTTAATGGGTTCAGGGTATAAAAAGACACATGTCACATATAAATAGTGCGACCACAATGCATGACAAAATACGAAAACTAAATAAGAGAACTCTACGCGAAAATTCCCGACTAAGAAATATAATGCAAATTCAAATTCTCTGTGAGATGCTAAGTAAAACTAGTCTGCAAATATTCATTGAATGAAAGGAAAAGAGTAAAGCTATAAATAGCTAATGTATTCTTTTTGGCTAGACAATATATTGACTCAAACTCGTCGTATTTATTAAAAAAAATTTATGAATTTTATAATTCAATTAGAGCAGGGTACAAGAAAGAACTTGAATGCAATAACATCGCTTTTAATATAATTAGCAATAAATAATCCTTAGGATCACAATTTATATATATGTGTATAAACATAAAATAAATGCAATGGAAGAACAGCTATACAAGCCGCTCGCTTACTGTTCCCGCAGACACACAGACAGCAGGCGAAGAGCGACACACCTCCAAATCGAGAAATTCTACAACTGTCATTGTCCACTTTGGCTGCCAACAAATAATATTATCATAGCATATAGTACTTTTGGAGGTAAAAGTGCGGTGAAATTATTTGCAATACAATGTGTGTGAGCGCATACCAGTCACTGTGTGTAAGTGTATATATTGCGTGCTTATTTGTTACAACAATTATCAGAATTAATTAAATTCAATGTACATTCCCGGCAGCGAAGTCGAAATAGGAATATAATTCAGTACAGGCTGTCAGGACACACACACGCACACCCACATACCCACAAAACACCCGTCAGTAGCTGTCAAAGTGACCAATTTATTTAATACAAAAGCATCGCTGGCTTGTTTTTTTTCCTTGACAAATGGAAATCAATCACAATCTTCGCAGGCAATCAATTGGTTGGTCCATGGTCTGAGCATACCCTGCTTGGGCCATCTCTATCACAGCGATTTGACGGATCATTGGAATTAATCCACTCGTATTGAAACACATAGAATCGGTCCTTCGCGGACCAAACTCGCCATAAGGCGGCATTTCGTTTTATCTGTCCGGGTACATTCTCATTTTCTTAAATTAGAATACTTGTTTTGTTTTTAGATAGATCGTCATTTGCGGTTTTATCCTTTGGCGCATCCTTCTTTTAAGAGGCAGGGTACTCTGTTCAAAAGAAAGCAAACAGAACAATTTGGAATAGCTTACAATTTTCCCTAAAAACCTAATAAACTTTATTAAATAACAAATTTCGTTACTATTGTATTATATTTATGTTAAAATAATATATTAAACATTAATACTTATATTTAAATTGTGTTAAAAATATGAATACAAAAACAAAATAAAAAAAGTAAGAGGTTCTAGTCGGGAGCTCCCAACTAGAGGATACCCTGAACCCTCTTCTTCCAACACCAAATGCAGCTCGAGCTACGCGCTCGTTTGTGTAAGTAACAAGTAAGAGGTTCGAGTCGGGAGCTCCCGACATAACATACATTTGCACAAGTACATTATACCCGTTTTACCCAATTTCAATGGGTTCAGGGTATTAAAACGCAATAAAAAGGAAGGTACTATTTATAAAAAGACTAGCGGGTATAACCCGGCCTTGCCCGTGGCACGTATGTTATAAAATCAAATAAAATCAAATCAGGTAACTCAAAACAAACAAATGAATTTGAATATAGATCTTTGAAAATTAGTTTGGGGCCGATCGGATGGTAAACAAAAAACTTTCATACAACCGTTTTCCGCCAATTTACCACTGTTGCGGGTGGAATTTTCCAAATCGTCGAAATACGTATTCATTAAGTTCTTATTGAGAGCTTTTAAAATAAGTTTGAAGCAAATCGGACTCAACTTAAAACTTCGCACAAAAAATCTTTAAATCGCATTCCCCACGAAGAAGTTTGAATTCTGCGAAAAGTGTGAAAAACGTCTCAAATGATTTTTCTAATAGATCTCTGGAAATGAATTTGAGTGCGAAACGTCACCCACCAAATCTTTGACCTCCATTTCCACCAAGGAGGAATGGATTTTTCAAAAAGTGTGAAACACCCCTTAAATGAATTTAAACATAGATCTTTAAATATGAATTTGGGACCGATCGGATGGTAAACAAAAAACGTTCATACAACCTTTTTCCGCCAATTTACCACTGTTGCGGGTGGAATTTTCCAAATCGCTGAAATACGTACTTATTAAGTTCTTATAAAGAGCTTTAAAAATAAGTTTGAAGCAAATCGGACACAATTTAAAACGCCGCCCAAAAAATCTTTAAATCGCATTCTCCCCGAAGAAGTTTGAATTCTGCGAAAAGTGAGAAACACGTCTCAAATGATTTTTCTAATAGATCTCTGGAAATGAATTTGAGCGCGAAACGTCACCCACCAAATCTTTGACCTCCATTTCCACCAAGGAGGGAGTGGGTTTTCCGAAAAGTGCGAAACACCCCTCAAATGAATTTGAACAAAGATCTTTGAGAATAAGTTTGGGGCTGATCGGATGGTAAACAAAAAAGTTACATACAAACGTTTTTCGCGATTTTTCCACACTTGCGGGTGGAATTTCCCAAAACCCCGTCTTAACGTGCACCTTCATCACATAAGGTAACTACAGTGAAAATTTCAGCTTCCTAGCTCTTACGGTTTGGGCTGTGCGTTGATCACCAATCAGTCAGTCAGTCAGTCAGTCAGTCAGTCAGTCAATCAGTCAGTCAGTCAGTCAGAACAAACAGTTTTATTTATAGAGATTATTAAGAATAAACGTAGCTGTTAAAAATTGTATATTATTTTTCAATTAATATTGTGAGAACTAACAAATAAATATTATAATTTGTGAGGCGGTTATTTGAGTCAGCCACCCCACAGTTCTGGATTCACGGAAAGGAGCCGTTATGTTGTCATAATCGAATCTATTTTGTTAGTTTATAAGTATTAAAATAAGATCTTAGTTAAGTAAGAGGCAAGGAGCCAGCAGTTTTATAGGCTTTGTTAATTGTAAGAATTATTAGAATAAGAGAGAATCAAACTAAAGGCAAGGAGCCGTTAAGTTTATATCATGCGTATTAACAGAACAAGTGCATAGTTAAGGGCATAGCTAATAATATAAGTTTAAATTTAACCGCCGGCCGCCGGAGCAACTGTGCGTTGCCGATCGGTTACTCAACACCGTCTCGAGAGCGCAGCTTCAATTCGTCGGCGAAGAGCGAAAGTTCCGAGGCGAAGTTGCGAAAGCACACGGCGAAGTTGAGCGGACGAGGCAAGCACATGGCTCGCTTGCTAGCGTGCCGGCACTTTTGAGCGAGCATTAAAGTAAGTGGAGGTGTGGAACAGAAGGCAGAGGCGAAAGTGTGCGCAGCGGAGCGCTAGGGCTCCGAACAGTGCGACAGGGCTTTAACTTAGGGAAATTGTGTAAGATAGTAAACAATTAGTGAATATGAAAAAATGAAATTAGCAAGGAAAGTCGGTTAATTCGTTTGTTTTCGATTAATACTAACTTCGGACCCCGAAGTTAACCAGTATTCAGCATAACCTCTTCTCATAACCAACCCGGCCGTGCATGTGTGAATCAGGGCTTAGCCCGCCGATCGCGTGAGCAATCCCGGTCGTGTGTGTGTGTGAGTTGAGGCTTAGTCTGCTGACCGCGTGAGAAATCCCGGACGTGTGTATGCATCTCCTTCCCTATCCTATGAAAGTAGTAGGAGTCATAGTTTGTTTGAAGCACCTCCTCCCCCTTCTAGACCCTCCATCCCAGCATACTAACAAATGTCTCGTAGAATGCTGGTCCTGGTAAGACTGAGAATTGTACCCCGGCCAGTAGCTTCCTTACAAGTGGCGCCCGAGCAGGGACCTAGGAGGCGTTTAGGGGGGCGTATCATGTTTGCGGATTAAAGCCCCGCAAGTATGCCCAAATAGGTGTTTTCAAAAAAAAATAGGGAAGTTGCATGTAGGGTATTTTTAGTCGGGCATATCCTAGAGAGTATGTACCCTAGCAGAGGAGTAGGGAAAAATAAGGCGTCACACATGGGTGAAATTGCAAATCTAGGGTATTAGGTAGTCAGGCATACCCTAACAAGGGCATTTTCATACCCGGTGTCGGACAATAAAATGAGCACCTGCAAGATTTAGGCGACAAAATATGTGCAAATCGAGCACAAAAGGCAGACAACGGAAAGATAACGGGCGGCCAAAAAGGTACAGCGCGCGCGCCAGCCGGGCGACATCGAGACCACGCTTGCACTCGTGTGCACAAACGCGAGGCGCAGTCGACGACGGCGTCGAAATTTGGGCTCGGCCTGCCGAGTTAGAGTCTCAGTATGCCAAAACGTTGGAGCCGCCATCCTGGGGCGTCTTATCCGACGTTGGCGGACGGCCACGTCAGAAATCGGAGCCCGATCTGAGGAGCTCACAACTGTACGAGCTTCCGACTCCTAGCTTAGCCGTCACGGGTGTAGCGGACGCTCATGAAGTTAGAAGAGAGAGCACCCGCCGAACAACAGCGATCGACGCGGAGATTGTGTCGCCGAGTTGTGTTCCCCATCCTGCCAAATACTCAGTCGGATGGCAGGCCGCACGTAAACGTCCCGGAACAAGTTAGGAAGTGGGGCATGAGGTATGATGGCCGCTCCGACCCCCTTGGGTTCTTGGAGGACCTAGAGGAGCGGGCCATCACATATGGCATTGCCCTCGATCGTATGCCCAGGACAATGAGATTTTCTGCGACGTCAAGATTTCTCCACCCTGTCCCAGCTGACCCAGCTGGCTGTGGAGTATGAGACAGTCATAAGGCAGAGGGTAGAATACTCAGGAAATAGATCAGGGAGTCAAGTAGCCACGAGTTCGAGTAGCACAGCCCCCGGAGCGACACCTTAACCCATTTCGGTCTACTCCCATCGGATCCGGAGCGGCCGGTGTGGATAAACGGGTCTCCACCCCGCCAGCCACGGCCCCTGAGGAAGTTGCCCATCAGATGATGAGCCAAGAGGCCGGAAATGGGTATGATCCGCGGCGAGCGTGTCGTAGGTGCGCACAGGAGGGGCACTTTGTCAGGGAATGTCCCAACCCACCCGTCTTGTTCTGCTGGGTATGCGGGAACCGAGGTAGGAGTAGCCAGGATTTATAAGTTAATTATTCCGTTTATTCACATGCTTCTAACATTGAAGAGGAAACGCGCAAATGTTTTCAAGTTGAACAAAATATCTAATCCAAATTGAAAATCAGCAGAAAGCTTAATGGTACGACTTCTGGTAACGAGCACGGGCACCGGGACCACCGAACTTCTTGGGCTCGCAGCGACGTGGGTCGCCAACCAGCAGGGTTCTGTCTTACTGGACCAGAAAGTCTTTGATCTCCTTCTTGGATGCCTCATCGACGTATTTCTGATAGAACGCAACTAGGGCCTTGGAAATTGCCTGGCGGATGGCGTAGATCTGGGCGACATGACCACCACCAGGAGCCCCGGCCAGGAGCGGGTCGGCGCCGATACACAAGGGACCCGATAATAGGACACCCACTGAAGGTGGAAGGTGGCTTCATGAGTGAAGACTGCGTACATTGTGGTGGGACGTCGGCCTAGCGGGGAAGGTGATTAGCATGTTGATGGTCATCATGCCCTCGATGTTAGACTACGTTATCCTGGGAATGGATTTCTTGGGTGCAATGGGCACTACCATACGCTGCGGCAAGGTGGAACTGGCCCTAGAGACGGTTACGACACCGATCACGGAATCTGAAACAAGGGAAAAGCCGAAAGAGGGTCTCACGTGTCAGGAAGCGGAAGAGCCTGCTCCGCAACCAGCGGAAAGGATACCAAGAGGGAACCGAAGTAAGGCCTCCCAGGTCAGGAAAAGATAGCACCTGCTCGGCAACCGATGGAAAAGGCCAAGAAAGAGGAAGCGAGAGAGAAGCCTCAGTCGGGATTGGGCGGAGAGTTTGAGGAGCCCAAGAGGCGGCGTGTAGAGCTGCACAGGCAGGTCTACGCCGGTCATGGAGGCGGCACGGCAGACATGTGCCAGAGAACAGAGGGATCAGGAGCCATGCTAAGGGTCCACGCGGACGCAGGGGATCGAGAATAGCTGCCCGAGTGCAGCAAGAATGAAGTTTCATCTGAAGTCGACGTGATACCTGGAGGAGGCGAGACGCAAGGGGAGTCCAACGTCGAAAAGGCAGAGTGGCCAGCGGATCTGGATCCGGAATTGAGGGAGTTCCTGGAGTCAGAACTGGCACTCTTCGAGGAGCTTCAGGGAGTCTCTCATTTCGCGGAGCACGGGATCTGGCTGAAGGATGACAAGCCGCTAAAGCAGAGGTATTACCCGAAGAATCCGGCCATGCAGAGGGTGATTGACAAACGGAAGGATGAGCTGATCCAAGCAGGTGCCATCGAGCCGTCGCGTAGTCCACACAGCGCCCTAATCGTCTTAGTCAAGAAGAAGACTGGCGTGTGGCGCATGTGCATCGACTACCGACAACTCAATGCGCATTCCATTCCGGATGCTTATCCCGTGCCTTGGAACGGTTGCGTCACGCTCGGTTCATCTCCATTCTGGATTTGAAACACGGGTAGTGGCATATACCGATGGCAGCCGATAGCCGGGAATGCACGGAATTCACAGTCCCCGAGAGAGGTCTTTTCCAATGGCGGGTGATGCCATTTGGTCTACATTCGGCGTGTGCGACCTTTCAGCGAGCCTTGGACATGGTAATAGGGCCGGAGAAGGAGCCAAATGCTTTCGCCTACCTAGACGATATCGTGGCGATAGGGGCGACAAATGAGCAACACGTAGAGAATTTGAGAGAGGTATTCCGCCGGCTGAGGGCGGCCAATCTCAGGCTGAATAGGAAGAAGTGCAGCTTCTTCAGAGAAAGGTTGGTCTATCTGTGGCATGTTATTTGTGGAGAAGGGATACGTACCGATCCGGAGAAAGTGGTGGCGATACGTAACCTGAGGGCCCCGACTAATTGTAAGGAGTTGCGGCAGTGTCTTAGGATGGCGTCATGGTACAGGCGTTTCGTTCCCAACTTTGCGGCTCATGTACAGCCGCTGACGGCGCTCTTACAGAAGGGGCGAAAATGGTCGAAACATGGCAACACAATGCTACTGGTGTTCCATGATGCTTTTTCGAAATGGGTGGAACTGGACCCTCTCAGGAGAGCCATGGCGGCGCATTTGCAGACAGCGTTTCGAGAGAGGATTTTGAGTAGGTTCGGGGTGCCCAAAAAGTTCGTATGCGACAGCGGGGTACAATTTACAAGCCGGAGCTTCAAGGCTTTTCTGGAGTCGCTGGGAGTAGAGGTCCAGTATACCGCCCCGTACTGTCCAGAAGAGAATCCTTCCGAGAGGACCAACAGGACCGTGAAGGCCATGATAGCGCAATTTATCGAAGGCCATCAGAATTCGTGGGGCGAGCTCTTGCCGGAAATATCGCTAGCGTTCAGCACAAGTGTGGCGGACTCGACGGGACTCCCGCTTTCCTGATGCAAGGGAGGGAGCCGCGGCTGCCCGCAGCCCTGTACGATCAGGTTACTCTGGGGTCCGCAACTAGTGCGTTCGACTCTCGGACGAAGGCGGATAGGTTAAAAGAAATTTTTGATATCGTCCACAGTAATCTCCAGCGTGCATCAAAAGACCAGGGCCGACATTACAACTTGCGGAGACGAGAGTGGCGGCCTTCGTTGGACTCGATGGTCCTACTACGACAGCACCAGCTGTCTAACGCCGCTGAGGGCTTCGCTGCGAAATTGGCACCCAAATTCGATGGCCCCTACCGGGTCAACAAGTTCGTGTCACCTAACCTTGTGCGCCTAGTGAGGCCAGGCGAACGGAAGGCGAGGATGGCCAATATTTCGCAGCTGAAGCCGTTCTACCAAGAGACGAAGAGGACGCAGCAAGACCTATGGACGCCCACGAGTAGGCGAAGAGTGAGAGCGGCACCCGTCGCCCGACGTTACCACTATACTAAAGTTAAGAGTAGATTAACAGTTAAGTTAAGAGTAGCATAATCAGAATAGGCTTAGTAGAATGTGAGCCGCACTGTGAGGATAGAATATTAACAATTAAGTAATGGATAAGTTACCGTATAAGCTAAATTCACAGATGGACCCCGAAACCATTTCAATTTCGTCAGACGAGGACGCCAGAAGCGGGGATGCGGAGCCTTTCCCCAGACCCGGCGCCGGAGGCCGCCAGCGCGACCCTCGCCAGGGTCGCGAGTTTTACAGAGAAAGACAGCAGGAGGAGCCGCCGCGCCACTTCCGTCATACAGTGTATTCCCGGCGGGCCAATGTCGCGGAACGTTTGGACGGAATGGACATGCTGATGTCCATCAAGGTGACGACCAAGGTCGTCGAGGCCCTATTTGCGCGGAATGCGCCACCGTACGCGGAAAAGCCCCCGTCCCCCGCTGGCATTACCGTCGTCAATGTCGCCTGAAAAGACAGCCCCAACAGTAACAGACGAGACGAACGACCCTGCGGACGAGGAGGAACATCGGCCGCTCGAGACGGGCGAACACACGCCAGCAATGTCTGAATCTTCGACGATGGAGTCGGCAAAAACGGAAAGTTCCTCGTCGGTCCCTATAGCCAAGTCGTCACCAGCAAAGGCAACACGCGGCACATCGATAATCGGCACGGAAGGCGACAAGCTCCGCCGCAGCCCGGACACCGGCGAGGACAGAGACCAGCCGGCGGCGAAGCCTAAGGCAACATACGAGCCAGTGTCGGAGGACGAGCCTGAAGAGCCGCTATTCCGCCGCCGCCTCGCGACACACCGGCTGGAGGTAGACCCGAGCAGTCAGTTTCCGCGGATAACCCTGCGATATCTAACGAAGATCCAGGAAGAGGGAAGTGAACCCCGTTCCGGCCGTCCAAAACGTGGAGGAGCGAGCACGGGAGAAGGTCATGGCGGAAAACGTCGCCGGAGCCGCCACCGTCGACCACCGGCCACCCGAGGCAAGCGCCGTCGAAGCGGAGGTCAACGGTAGCCCAGCGTCGAGGGTACGCTGATGCCGGTGCCCAAGAAGCCTCGTTAACGACCCGAGACATCGGTGAAGCCGCAGCTACGCGTGCCGCATTCGCCCCGCGAGCGCCAAGAGGGTCCTTCCCATAGGTGGGTATTCCGAGCCTCTGACCGTCTGTCAGATGGTCATGGAGGACCAGCGGGCCCAAGCTGAGGACACGATGCCTCCTCTGGTGCCCATAAAACGCACGGAGGCACCCGGCATTACATGCCGGAAGGAAATGGAGGAGACCTGGATCGGCCGGGAAGACGAGATGCCGCCGTTAGTGCCCGTTGCACGCACGGAGGCATCCGATGCCGTTCGCCGGGCGGAAACGGAAGAGGCGTGGTCCGAGGACGCAGAAAAAACACTCCCGGCTCTGACCACCAAGCCAAGGGGAATGATCACCGCTTCACCCACTGGTGCCACCGCGACCCCCACCGATAGCGAGCTGTGGGGGGACAGCGAGGACCTGTTCGATGGGATCGACGGGTGGGACACCAGCCTGGAGACGGTGCTCGACGAAGAAGCGGGCCTGAGCTCGGAGGCAGGTCCACTCACAACTGGACCCGAGGCTGCGCCGAGGGGCCCCACGCCAACTGAGACACTCCAGAAACCGGTTGAGCACCCAGTTACAGATTTCACTCCCTGGGGATGGAAGGTGATTCCCCAAGGGACGTCCCTATCAGCGCACATGGTGGACCTTATCGAGGGAGAAGCCAGGATCCGCCGAGTACGATGCCGTCGAACCCGGTTCCGCATGACGGAAGGAGACTGCTGTACAGCGTCACGTGAGGTGACGTGACCGTCAACTGCTCGAAGTAAGGGGGGCGTGTGAGGCGGCTAGTTGAGTCAGCCACCCCTCAGTTCTGGATCCACGGAAAGGAGCCGTTATGTTGTCATAATCGAATTTATTTTGTTAGTTTATAAGTATTAAAATAAGATCTTAGTTAAGTAAGAGGCAAGGAGCCAGCAGTTTTATAAGCTTTGTTAATTGTAAGAATTATTAGAATAAGAGAGAATCAAACTAAAGGCAAGGAGCCGTTAAGTTTATATCATGCGTATTAACAAAACAAGTGCATAGTTAAGGGCATAGCTAATAATATAAGTTTGAATTTAACCGCCGGCCGCCGGAGCAACCGTGCGTTGCCGATCGGTTACTCAACACCGTCTCGAGAGCGCAGCTTAAATTCGGCGGCGAAGAGCGAAAGTTCCGATGCGAAGTGGCGAAAGCTCGCGGCGAAGTTGATCGGCCGAGGCAAGCGCATGGCTCGCTTGCGAACGTGCCGGCACTTTTGGAGCGAGCATCACAGTAGGTAGACGTGTGTAGCACGCCATTACTCAATAGCCACACCAATAATTAAGCCTTAATGAAAAAAAAGCGAATTGAAATAGCAGCACAGAAAACAATACAATCGCAATTGCAATGATGTTGATAGAATTCAAAGCAGACACGCATGAATGTGTGTGTGTACATGTATACAGAAGTTCTTGGAATTTGCGCTTGCTGCTGCACGTGTTTGCAGGCCAAAACACATTTTCTTTCGTGTTTCTTAACCGATCTTAATGCAATTTTCAGTAGTAGATCTTATCGTACTATAAAATATTCGTGTATTCTCAAAATGACAATTGCACTTAAATTGTGGCTTAATTAGATAGGCAGTACAAGTTGGCTTACTAACATGATTTATAGCTTTGCTGTGGTAGCGGGGAGGTGGCGATAGGTATAAAATGCAAGATACTTGATATATACATATATACGGTTCTAGAAGCAACATGTCAAGTATGGTGACTCAATTATTTCTCTTATTATTTACCAAAATTGCTCAAAAAACAGGATTTCGATATCGATTTTTATCGATTTCTTGGAAACGTTGTTTATCAAGTATCGGAATTAAACTCGATCTGCGCGGGCATTAGGAGGACATACAGCTAAAATTTCAAGTCTCTAGCTCTTATAGGTTCTGATATCCTTGCGTCCATACATACGGTCGGACGGACAGACTGACAGACAGACAGACGGGCATGGCTAGATCGACTCGGCTATTGTTGCTGATCAAGAATTCATACACTTTATGGGGTCGGAGATGCTTCCTTCTGCCTGTTACATACATTTGCACAAAAACAATATACCCTGTTTACCCATTCTTAATGGGTTCAGGGTACAAAAAGAAAGTTTCCTTGGCAGGGTTCGAACTCGCAACTGACCGTACTACTTACCGCCGCCTCTACTCAATAGCCAAGCCAATAATTGATATTCATCAGAAAAAAACGAATTAAAATAGCAGCTCAGAAAACAGTGCAGTGAAGATTCGTGTATTATCAACTGCATTTAAATTGAGGCTTATATTTGTGGGAAACATAAATTGATGTTTTTACTTGATTTATAGCTTTATTGTGGTAGCGGGGAGGTGGCGATAGGTATAAAATGAAAGATACTTGATATATATTCACTTTTCAAGAAGCTACATGTCAAGTTTGGTGACTCTAGCTTTATTATATACCAAAATTGCTCAACAGAACCTGAACCCATTAAAGATGGGTAAACAGGGTATATTGTATTTGTGCAAATGTATGTAACAGGCAGAAGGAAGCATCTCCGACCAGATAAAGTATATGTATATATATTCTTGATCAGCTGTAATATGTTTAAATTATTACATCACTTGTAATATGTTTAATATGTTACTGAAGTAAAAGAGTTCGACCCGTTTGCACGTCAGTGCAGTTTGACTTGTATATTCTCAATGCATTCATTCTTATTCTTAATTGTTCACTTAGCCTACATATATTCTTATGCTGTTATTGGTTAATAGCTACAAAGAGAGGGGAGAGTGAGTAGCTAGCATATGCCTGTATTAGTGAGCATATATATTGCTCATCCATCCTTTTCCCGTGACCCTCCGGTCCCTTCGATAAAAGGTACCGTTACTTCCGCAAAAAACTAGCTTCGTATTTCGACCTTGTGTCTATTCATTATCAGAAGGTCAGAGGCCTCATTTCTAAGATAAAAAATCTTTTCATGGCTTGATTGACATGGTTTGACTCAGCCATTTCCTATTTTGTTTTAATTGTCGTTAAAGCCAGTCAGAACCATTCTTTTTTACTACGCCTACTGACGCTGAGAATGTCTCAGTTAAGGTGACTTCTTCTATATGTGATATATGTATATAATACATGCTCCTATGCTCCTCTTTCTTCCTAAATAAAATTTATATTCAACATATTACTTATATTAAAGAAGTTTCTTCACACGTGCGTGATATTGACTTATATGTACTAGACTTTTCCTAATTTCAAATCAATTCAATTTCTAATCATTTGAATAGAACACTTGACCTTGTATTTGTTAACGATTACCTTACTGCTAACGTGTCCAGGTCCCCTCCTTTGTCTCTTCCAGAGGACGTATATCATTCTAAATAAGAGGTTGCAATGTTCAATTGCAATCCTCTGAATTCTCATTCATCAGCTACCAATAAGCCCCGCAGTTGCTTTCGGTTTTTTGTATGAGTCGGTTGACATAAATACTGCTATTAATTTTTTTTAACACCCTGAACTCTATCTTAGATGTTTGTATTCACAATTCAATCCCTTAGACCGCTTCTTCAAAGCCACCCTTATTTACTCGCAGACTATCAAACTTAAAAAATATAAAATCGAAATATTTTAAAGTTTAATAAGTCTGGTTAGAGTACTGACTTGGCTAAATATTCCATAGACAAGTCGAACTTATTTTTTCTGAATTCTGAATGCTATGAGAATTATATAACTCGTTGCAAAAGGCAATTTGCTCAAAATCCAAAACAGTTTTACAATTTTGTAAACTTGAAGCGTAAATCTTTAAGTCTGAAATCTTTTTTTTCTCTCGGGATGGATAAAGCTAGCAAATGATTCCGATTCTGCTTACCTCTTTGCTAATTTTTTCCAATCAACCTACTCTTAAGTCTGTCCTAATAATAATTCTTACCATTACAATATTACTTCATCCGGCTCTATACCAGCTCCTATTATTTCCCAATCCTCTCTCCTTTCTGCTATAAATTCTTAAAAATCTTCTTACTCTCCTGGGCCTGAAAATATTCCGTGTTGTCTACTCACGGAGTGTAGTTCTTCCCTTCTTCGTCCATTGCTTAAGCTTTTCAATCTATCCCTTTAAACTGCTGTCTTTCCATCTCTTTGGAAATAATCTTATATCATTCCTCTCCACAAGAAAGGTGGAATGTCTGATATACAAAATTACAAAACTGTCCGATATCCCCAAATATCTTGAAAAACTAATCACTTTGAACTTGCAGCATTTCTGCAAATCAATTGTCTCCCCTGTTCAACATAGATTCGTAAAGAATGGGTCCTTCCTTGGTAAATTATGCTTTTCTTACTAAAATGCAAACTAACGTCATTTACACTGAGTTCAGTAAGGCGTTTGACTCTGTGCACCATGATATTTTACTTCTTAAGCTTGACCGATTAGGATTCCCTCCAAAGAGTAATGCTGAGGCAGACTACCTCTAAACAGGTTCAGGTTACTTCTGGTACTCCTCATGGTAGTCATCATGGTCCTTTACTCTTTACTCTTTTTATATATGATCTCCCCTCGGTTATATTACATGCCCGGGTACTTATGTATACAGACGATGTGAAACTTATTCTATCATACACTAATCTCCTACACCATTCTCGTCTACAAGATAATTTTAACGCGATGCAACTTTGGGGTTCGGTCAATCAATTGCATCGTATGTTTATGACCTTTAATCGTACTACACCCTATCTTGTTAGTTATACAATTGACAATACTCCATTGCAACGTATACTAACAGTTAAGGATCTAGGCGTTCATTTTGATACTAAACTCAGCTTCAATCTGCAAAAGGTGTACTTGGATCCATTTATAGATGGTCGGATTAGTTTAGCCCCATCCTTGAATACTGCTCTTGCATTTGGTCTCCGCAGTATAAGTATAACCGCAATAGCCAGTATAGTATTGAATCTGTTCAGAAGCAATTTCTGTTTTTTGCCTTACGAGGTTTAAATAGGGATCCCAATCTTCGGCTGCCATCCTACTCCAGCAGGCTGCTTCTTCTTAATCTTCCGTCGTTAACCAACCGTACGACAATCTTCGGTGTTGTCTTCATACATAGGTTGATTGTTGGCGACATAGATTCCCCTTTTCTGTTAGGGCGTCTTTAATTCTCTATTCCGTCCAGACCTACCGGGAATTATCGCACTTCACACCTACACAATAGATTACGCTATGCACAATTCTTTTCGTGTACTACGTTAAAATTACAATACTTTGTATCACGTTTTCTCCACCGAATTTCCTCTACCCCTTATTAAATCGTTGCTTTCAGGATAACTACGGGAACTCACTGACCATTCCCAGCTATGAGCACGGGCATACATAGCTTGCCGGACAGGGTATGTCTTTTCCCCCAATGGGTCAGTGATTTCCTATCACTATCTCTTTATCCTATCTACTTAACACTCTATATATCTAGTATAAATTTCTTTACTTTAATCATAACTTCTTTCTTTACTTTTTTCTATGTGGTGTATTTTCTTAAATAATATAGTAATTTAAGATTATATTTAATTTTTACTTAAGAACATTATTTTCTCTACTAACACCCTTCTTCTTAGCTGTAGGCTCTTATAGCGTCACTGACAAAATTGGCTGTGAAAAGGGGCAAGCTGGTCGGACGGGCAAATAATTAAAGTAATATATTATTAGGGTCTTTTATAATAATGCATGTATTAAATAATGTATTACTTTATTGTACACGACGATCGCACACAAAAAGCCTTAAGCTGTGACGTCACATGCGCAACAGAAAGTTGCAATCTTCTCAAATTCATATGCTTCCCTTGGCTTGGAAAACACACACATGCATATTTTTTGCCAATGTGTGTGAGATGAGACACACATGCCAACAACTATTTGGCGTGTCGAGGCATTGATACCCTTATTTATAGAAATGGTATAGAATGTTTAGAGAAAACAATTATTATTGATTGTACTAATAGTTGCACACTAAATACGAAATTATATATTTCTCAGAGATTAGATAAAAATGTGTATATGAGAAGGTTATTTAGTTACAGAACTTATGAATAGTTAAAATACCCTATTTTGAGAAAGGGTGCCTTGCTGATCGAAAAATGAAAAATTATAAAATCTGCCTGGCTGCTTGCAAGTTGAAAGCGAGTGGAGAAGAAGAAGACATGACTTTGCGAATTAAAGGCATAGCAGTGCTTCGAAGCCACAACAATGAGTTAGAAGAGTGTAGAAGCGTAGATCATAGGCTGTAGCTTCAAACCAAAAAGGGATAGCAGGGACAGAATTTGGGGTGTGCTTTTTTCATTGTCGAGTCGTTTGTTTTGATTATGGTTGGTTGTTGGTTCATATGGGAAATGTTCTGAAGTTGTATTTGATTTTTGGGCAACGGCAGAAGTGGCTGTAGACAGCCTGGTGTTGTGCTTGCAATTTTTCATTGAGTAATACTCAATTGAGTTTGCAACCTTGCTATCGCTCGTGAACTGTTTCGAAAAAGAGCTTTTGATCCAAAAGCCTCGATAATAATACTCGATACAATTAGTAGATATCAATAAGTGTTGAGCAACTCTATTAAATTTTAGCTTATACAATCGGCTTCATTATTTTTTAACAATTTTATATTCGAGTTTTCTTGTTTACTGTGGGAACCTATTTTGCTTAAAATAAAATAAACAAGTAAGAGGTTCTAGTCGGGAGCTCCCGACTAGGGGATACTCTGAACCCTCTTATTCCAACCCCAAATGCAGCTCGCGTTACACGCACGTTTGCTTATGTAATAAAAGTAAATTAAAAAAAAAAGTTCCCTTGGCGAACTCGCAACTGATCGCGCTACTTTTCGACGCTTCTACGCAGTACCACTAACCAAATAACATATAGACCGGACAAACCGTACTTTTGATGGTGACATTCGTTATTTTTGCGGCTGGTCCAAACTCGCCTTCGTTTTTGTTCGGGTTCGAGACATGCCCGCATGCTCTCAGAGCAAGAGAGTAAAAATACATATGCCCTGTGTCGTGGAACGGCAACGCTGTCTTTTTACTCGCTCACTCTACAAGAAACTGCTTTGGCTTACTGCCTGCCTGTCCGATGCAAATATGACAATATTTTGGGATTTCTGAATTTCGAGCTCTACACACACACACACACAGACACAAATGTGTGTGATTGGGCAGATCATGGGCGCAAACGAAAATATCATTTTTGGCCAGCGGTTGTCGCGCACCCTTCTTTTTATGATTTTGGGTTACACATTTCTGAAAATGTTACATTTTTGAAAATGTGTAAATTTGCCCCGAACAGTTCGTGTTTTGTGCGATGATTTATCGAGTTTTCTATCGATTTCTGAAAAATGTGAATGTGTTCATTACCATAAACAGCTGATATTGCAACGAAGGCAAGCGGTAACTTTAAATTATAATTTTAAATTTTAATAATCCCCACAGTTTTTAACATTTAAAGTTGGCCAAATCCCGCAAAGAGTCCATTAAATCGATCCCCTACTTTGGGGCCGTATTATTTGACTTTTGGAAGGAAATCTTTGCGGCGCTTGTGTAAATTAAGGCAACTCGATCAGCTGTTTATTTTAATAAGCGGTGGAGCACCAATATGTGAAACTTCAAAATGTGACATTTCTTAAGCCTAGTGGAGAAAGGCTATTACTCTCTTTGGGCAAAACTAAAAGGTCGCAAACACTTATGGGAATCACTCGAATTCCAAATTCATGTTTCGATTATTCTAACATATTAAGCATCTACATATTGTATGGTTAGTGGTTATGGGTATAAATATATTGTACCTCGAGAATCTTTAAATTTGATAAGTTTTTTTATAAAAATAACTAGAAAAATATGTTGCAGACTCTTGGGGCACATATTTAACGTATTAGAATAAAGCGAAAAGAAAATATTACCTAACCTGGAGATCGACAAGAGTTGAAGATAATACATTTTCAACGAACGATGCTGATCCTCAGTACTTGGCAGCCATAAACCGTGCACAATGAATCATAATAAATAACAATATTTTACACATAATAACTAATCAAACAAGGAGAAAACTGGCGAAGAGCAGGCATAACAACAAGAGCACCTCCATGTTTCACTGTGATTCAAATGATAAAGACATGCCACAAAAAGGTTGCCGCCTAACAACAAAATGTCTCGCCACAAAAAACAATTAAAACTGGGAAACAAAGCAAAAAACCAAAACACTAAACAGACCAATATGTGAAGCACGCCTTAACTTCAAACCTAACAAGATAAATCCCCTTTCCAGCTAGAAAAAAGAACATAAGTTAAAAACACTGTCCCAGGTTCCACTTTGTGTTCAGTCAAAGAATTTGCTTGAATTAACCTTGAATAATGAGCTGTTTTCACTTTTAAGGTAAGTGTCTCCTGTTCTCTCTGCATGAGTATCTGTGCTGTGTGACGCAGCGACAACCGGAAACGGAAACGGCGGTACTGCGCGTGAGGTGAGGCTCGTGTAATCACCAAAAGGAAATATTGAAGTTACCGTGATGACCTTAATGGCGCAAATTTCGTCAACATTATATTGTGAGCTTTTATGGACTTGATCCACTACCCAAGGAATTGAACCGCTACTAAGTCCTCTATCTATGTTTTACGTAGATACCAACAACAACAACAGATACCGCACATCATAATGCTTATTTTTTGCCTAATTTAAGGAACCAAATAAGAATAAATTTAAAACGTTTACTAAAAATGTTTTTGCTATAAATTGTACTTGCTTTGAATCAAAAGCATCCTTTGCGAGATAAAAAAATTGCCAAAATCTGTGATATCACAGTGACCTGAATCAAAGTCAGCTGGTTACCAACACGACCTTTGCGGATGCTGGTAATTGGCTCAAATGTCTCCTTGTACAACAGTATGTGTGTGTGTGTGCATGCGTATAAGCTTTGCATATCAACACCCAATAAACACTAAATAAACAACATGGAGCGAGAATACCACTGTGACTGGAATCAGAGCATTGGGGTGACAACAAATACCACTCAATCAATATATGAGTTCATCATACGCCACGTATACAATGTACATAATAATACAAATAAAGTAAAAATAGCAAAAGATTAAGAAATACATTCAAAAGTAAAACAGGCAATCAACATTCGTTTTTTGACTTCTTCGCTTTTCGTATTTTGCTTGCTGGCTACACTTGTAATCTACAAATGTAATAAAACGTGTCTCAAAAGTTCTACGCTTTGATTATTCAACTACGAGAAAAAAACAAAAGCTATTAGCTTATAATTTTGATATAATTTTGAAAATGTAAATTTGAAGCGATCGTGTACATCTAACTGTTAGTAGATAAAATAAATCTATGCTAATTTTTTAGTATATTTATTTATTTAACATTTATATTTTAATTTATGCCTATACCGAGTTGCCACAACCGGGCAGAAAGTTTGGTTAACGAGCGTTGTCTGTTAGTAGATAAAAACAATCTATTCTAATTTTTTAGTATATTTATTTATTTAAAATTTATATTTTATTATATGCCTATACCGAGTTGCCCAACCGGGCAGAAAGTTTGGCTAACGAGTGTTGTCCGGTTATGGGAAAATATAATAAAAATTATACGAGGAGCTGTATATACGTTAATGTGTAAACGAAGCCTGAAAATTAGGACTTAGGAGGAATTTCCCAGTTACTGATTTTTCTTCGGTTCACGCACATTGAATTCGATGGTATACGAAAAGCGGTCTGAAAGTCTTTTTATATATTTTCAAAATATTTTTTCCATGCTCGGCAATTGCGACCTAAACTATTCTACTCACATATCTCAACAACCCCATTTAATTTTTATCATGCCGCAGCTAATCTATCTTTGAGGTTGACTGCCGCAACATTGCCTATCTGGTAGCACAATTTTGGGGTATGGGCAAAGTGTGATGGTAGTTTAACTGTTGATTGCGTCATACTCTCGGCATCACATCAGGCGTAAGTGAACGAAAATTAATTCATAAAATGCGAGGCGCAAATGCATGGCAAACACAACGTTGCGCGTTCAAAAGTGTAAATAATATGTGTGCTTAGTCTGTAAAGCGCAGAGTAATGAGGAGAGCATATATTCATGTTCATATGCGTGTATGTTAGTGTGTGACTGTATTTGTAGACCTGCTCTTTGAACTTGTTAAGTTGGCAGTCTAAAAATTCATCACCATCAGACGCCGCTCTGTACGAAGGCAATAACAAAATCTCCCATAAAGAAACATTGTAAACTAAATTGCGGATTCCTACAGAAGGTACTCCTAAAGGGGGACAGGTGGAAGCGCGTGGTTTCAGCAAATTGAATAAATAAACTGCCTTTGGCAGCGGAAGCTGCACTCAAAATCGTTGACACTAAAATTCTGCAGAGCAATGTAAATAACATAAGCCAGTTAACGTCAAATTTCACATAGTGCCGACCCCATATCAAAAATTGAGTTGACTACCGTCGGGGATAAAGATTGTACTAAGCAGTCAAGATAATCAAAAACAATATATTTTTTTCTGAAAAATTAGTATAAGTTGCCAAAATATTATTATTTAGACTAAGTAGTTCAACCTGAATGTTTTATACGCAAGAAGGACCTCGCCGAATGCTTAGAATAACTTTAACAATTTCACGTACTGCCAATAGCAATGTTATCATTAATACCCTGTACCATATAAGTGGGTATAAAGGATATAATGAACCAGCAGATGGCGTCATCTAGGAACTCTACATATTCATGACCAGTTCATCTGTCCATCCAACTATCTGTGATAACAAATCGATCGCAAATGCTATAGGATCAATTTCTACCTTGCTATAGATAGGCGATGGAAACATATTTTGCAGTGGAATCTGGATATAGTGAATAGAATATTTATTATTTTTGCAAGGCGATACTGTTTTTGCCCTGAGAGATAAACATTGTGACAAGGATCTACACATGGATTATATAATGTCAAACTATCTTATATATAGAATATATTTAACATATTCGTACCATTCGTAGAGTATCAAATATATTCTAACACAAATTCTATTTGAAAATATGTATTTCTGGAATATAATGTAAATAATACCTGGTAGTTTTATCTTCGTCCTGGCAATTCCTCACTACATTTAGCTCCAGTCGAAAAGCTCACATTTGAAATATTGGAAAAGGGAAAGTTGCTAATTTCTTATTTTATTTCCGTGGGATACGTGCGGCTATCAGTCTGAATTAAGCACATATCCTTCAATGCTTGTTGGCCGCTGTTTTGTTGCCATTGTTTGGTGACACAAAAGTTTCTGCTGGTCATAAAATCGGAGGTAAGAGAGCTAGGATAAGAGCCAGCATCATCTGTTTTAATTATCGGCGAGAGCTCGATTAACGCAAATTAAATTGCGTTGGGTAACTTAATTTTACTCATGATTAACGCATTTTGCTCTTAATATCAGTCACACACACACATTAATACTCCCACACATACTGACGCTAAGGCTTCTGAATTTGTTGAAAAATTTTTAAAACGCGTGAATTTTTTTGCAACAAACCCAAAACCTTTGGGCCCCTTCTTTTACGGCTTATCCCTCAAACAACCAGCCAAGTTGAAGGCGTCTCGAAAGACGTCGAAGGTAAGCAGAAGGACTTGCTGGGGTCGAGGGCCAGACGACCCCAAAACAGCAAAGTGCCTTTGGTGCACTTGGCACTCTGTAGCCGTTCTCTGTGCAAAAAGAAGTCACACGCCTCTTTTGTGTATACCGTACCCTAACCATTAAAGAATATTACTGCTTACGTAATATTGCAATAATACGTTTTTTTTAAATTTTGCTATAAATAAATATTTGGTATGAATGAAAATAAAATATTTGTGGACTTGTTAAAAGTGGGTTTTGCAGCTTAAATTAGTATATCAACATATTTTTGTTTAACACAAAATTAGCATGTTGAAATTTACAAGTATTGTCTTTAACTAAATTCTTATGGAGAAAAATCTTGCAGAGAATTAAAAGATCACCAAGACAGTTTCCCTTGCTTCATTTTCTGTTATCTTTACACTTTTAAAAACTTTTTGTTTTCAACGTCGTGTGGAGAGAGCAGCTCTTAGATGTCTTAATATTTTTGCAAGAATGTTTGCTTGAAAAAAAAGGTTTTTGGCTTCTTTGCACGGATTTCGTCCTGTCACCTGAGCAGATTGAAAATAAGAATGGTTTTAGTACCCGATAACCCAACCGCAATACCTGCCGCACAAGAATCGTATATTGCTTGTCACTTGGCTCAAAATATGCGCTGATTGCGGTTAAGAATAACACCTTAGATAAACCCAAACATTTCAACTTCCGGCAAATATCTCTTCTCTATGCAGAGCTGTCACAGGTCAAATTAATGATCATTTCAGGTAAAAGCATTCAAACTTTCAAATTTCCAAAACCCGTATTTTTTGGCAAAACCATTTATCAATATTCTTATTTGCAGCTGGTTTGCTTAAGCTGGTTTGCAGTTTCCACATTGCGCAGCAGCTGTAAACATTGATACCTGCTTGCAAATAGTTTATGAGAAAGTAAAAGGTTCTATATTGTTTAAATCTAAGATACTATTAGGTTAAAAGGCTATTGACGAAATTGATTCAAATCGCGATGGCCAGTTACCATGGCCTACGGCCAAAAGAAATCTAGATGCTTATTCTAAAGCAGAACTTGAACCTGGATCCTTGTTCAGTTGATTGAGTGAATGGGTCACTTAACTGCGCTGAATACAAAATATCCATTCAAGTGCAAATTCATTTTTCAGTGCATAATAACCACAAGATATTTGCATTCTAATTTTGTTGTGGAATTTGAAATTGTCCAAATAGCAGCACCTGGTGCAAGTGATCTCATAAATTCGACTATGCGTACCATAGATATATTAAATGTTTAAATCATCAGTTTTCTAAACTAGATCTGTTCATAAAGCGATAAGACCAACAACACTTACAAAATTCAAGCAAGGGCCGACAAGGACAAGTGCACTTATTGTTAGTGTAAATGTATCTATGGCTAACATGGACATTGCATTTGTATGCGTGTGAACATTGCCGGATTTCTAGAAGCGTTTTCACGCTCACGAAAAAACCCGGCTACAAATACATGCACAAATATCCCAGAGAGAAACATTAATTATTATTATTATTATAGCAGCAGATACCGTTTGTGATATAAACCAGAATCACGTATACGCCGATCGAAACTATTAAGAAAACAAGATGCCAAACCGCGGGGCAATTATTGATAATTGAAACTGCTCGAATTATGGAATTTTCATTAACGTAAATTTCTATAAAATTTAACGCACTTCCTGACAAATGTTGTTACCGACTGCCATCAATTTTCCTGAAAAAGGGAATAGTGGAATAGGTATTAGGAGGCAACAGCCGTTGGCCAAAGGAGCGAAGAATTTAAAAGCGCTAATTATATTAAAACCAATTGTCGCAGTTCATTTCGTTTCTGTATATCAATTATATATGTTTATTTAAGTTTTACGTTCCAATGAAATTCAATCTGTGTTCTCAGAGGACGTTATGAGCCCAGCTTGCATATTGTTCCAAAAGCGTGAATTTACTTAGTTTCTTCCCTTCGTTTTCATTTTGTTGCATTTCTGCAAATAGTCCCAATGATGGCCAGTCTTAGTCCTCCTGTAATTAACACCAACGAAGCTGGGACCATTAAATAAAAAAAATTACTCTTAATTAGTGAGCAGAAGAAAGGATTTGTGGCTACGTGAGATTGAGCAAATCCTTGTGAATTCCATCGCTTAATGTAGAAGCTATTTAAAATTATTTATGCGGAAGTTTTCACCGTAGCAAATAAACAGGGTTGTTTACCTTAAGGCTGAATGTAATCTTCGGAGCAAATTTAATACTTATGCATAGACATATAGCGTATATATAAAATATATTTATTATCTAAGTTTTATTAATATTAATCTCTATATATATAACTGTTTGTCCTGACTGACTGACTGACTGAATGACTGACTGATTGGTGATCAACGCACAGCCCAAACCGTAACAGCTAGGAAGCTGAAATTTTAAACGTTTGTATGTAACTTTGTTGTTTACCATCCGGTCGGCCTCAAACTTATTTTCAAAGATCTTTGTTCAAATTCATTTGAGGGGTGTTTCACACTTTTAGGAAAATCCATTCAACCTTGGTGGAAATGGAGGTCAAAGATTTGCTGGGTGACGTTTCGCGCTCAAATTCATTTCCAGAGATCTATAAGAAAATTCATGGGATTCACACTTTTCGCAGAATTCCAACTACTTCGGAGGGAATGCGATTTAAAGATTTTTTGGGCGAAGTTTTAAGCTGTGTCCGATTTGCTTCAAACTTATTTTCAAAGCTCTACATAAGAACTTAATGAATACGTATTTCAGCGATTTGGGAAATTACACCCGCAACAGTGGTAAATTGGCGGAAAACGGTTGTATGAAAGATTTTTGCTTACAATCCGATCAAATTAATTTGAGGGGTGTTTCACACTTTTTGAAAAATCCATCCCTCTTTGGTGCAAATGGGGGTCGAAGATTTGGTGGATGACGTTTTGTGTTCAAATTTATTTCCAAAGATCTATAAGAAAAATCATTTGAGACGTGTTTAACATTTTTCGCAAAATCTAAACTCCTTCGGTGGAAAATGCATTTCAATTGTGAATTTTAAGTTTTATCCGATTTGTATAAAAGTTGTTTGATCCCGTACGATCAGTTTCAAAATCATTTTCAAAGCTTTTTGAAAACATTGAATCTATAAAATACGTGCTACGGGCAAGGCCGGGTTACACCCGCTAGTAAGATATATACGAAAACAGTCTCTAATCCAAAGTTCCGTTGTCTTAATTTTAAACAATAAGAGTATATTTTAACAGTATTATATTTATTAAAATCAACCGACTCTTATTTTAATAACCTGAACCCATTGAAAATAGGTAAAAAGGGTATAATGTATTTGTGGAAATGTATGTAACAGGCATAAGGGAGCATCTCCGACCCCATAAAGTATATATATTCTTGATCATAATCAATAGCCGAGTCGATCTAGCCATGTCCGTCTGTCTGTCCGTCCGTCTGTCTGTCTGCCCGTATATCTGAACGCAAGGATCTCAGAACCTATAACAGCTAGAGACTTGAAATTAGCCGTAGGTCCTCCTAATGCCCGCGCAGATTGAGTTTATTTCCGATATTCGATAACTTGTCCCGTTTCCAAGAAATCGATAAAAAAAGTCTAAATTTGTTTAACGTGGCGTGTACCCCGGAGGGGTATACTACCACGGTATTCGAAAATACAGCGAGCCGAAACAAGCGTCGGACTAGCGCCCCTCCAAGACACTGCATGTGCAATGTCCCTTCGGTACCAATTGAATGCATGCTTGTCGAACATGACATTTCCCCTTGGTGGGAGGCGAGGTCTATCTAAACCTCTGCTGGTCTATGGGTACAGCACCCGGTTGACACGCAACTCCACGCCGAGTGAAAACTCTCCCCGCATTTGGGTATCAAACACACAGCCACCACGATACTCCCCGAAGGGCCGCACCAACTAACCAGGACGGAACAAGTTCCGTGGGCTCCTGGTTACCCGTGGTACCAAATTACAGCTTTGGTCGGCTGTTCGTAGCTATTGCTACTCCCCAGTTTTGTTGACGACAAACATGGAATGGGTGGTCCATTGGTCGACTTTCCCCAAATGGGGCTTGTCTTCCAGACCTAGTCTCTGGTCGGACCTCGTGACACAGTCCATGCCACTTCCAGTTTCGGCTAACGTCAGCCCGGCACTGGTCGGCCCTGTGTGGCTGGTCTTCACTCCATCCCTCGCCGCCGTCTAGCAAACACCGCTCGTGAGTACAACTCCAGAAGTCGCAGCCGCTCTGGTGTCTCCAGGACCCGGGAAAAGTCCCAACGGGTATCTTCTCTCCTGACACCAAGTCCGTCGAGGTCTCGCAGATCTGCATAGAGTGGGCAAGCAACTAGCACGTGCTGCCAGTCTTCGTACTCTGCACCGCATTGACATGCGGGCGTTGCACTCAGACTTCTCTGATGCAGGAATGCATTTAGCGATCCGTGGCCTGTCAGCAGGAATCCAGCGTGAAGACCGAATCCAAAGTCTCGCCGGCTGTAAACGAAGCATGCGTCCGGGATAAACTGATGAGTCGGTCGACCGTGCTCATCACTATCCCACCTCCGTTGCCACTCGGAGCACATGCCTTCGTCCAGCAACGCCTTCATCTGCCTCTGATCTAGATTTGCCACATCTAGACCGAACAGCCAATCACTATCCTCCAGCGGGTGGGCCCGCTTGACCTTGAATCTGATTGCCAATTGCTTGGCAACCAAATCCAGGGGTGGAGCTCCAGCAAGCACCTGCAGTGCCACGGTGGACACTGTACGGCATACCGGCAGGCAGCCTAAGAGCATGACTCTTTGGCAGGAGATGAGGCGCCTCCTGGCCCCCGACTCTCCCCTGACCGCGGAATACCATACCGAGGCACCAAACAGTGCACAAGGCACCATGAGTCCGGCATAGACAGTGCGTCTGGCTCGGGGACTGAGGCCCCAGTCAACCCGTAGCACGCGACCCAATGCCCCGACGACTCCAGTCAGTTTCTCCCGCAATCCTGCGATATGCGGCTGAAAATTCAACCGTTCACCGACTGTGATGCCAAGGTACCGGTACTTATTGACGTATGGTAGGCTTGCTCCTGCAAACCGTACCATGGGCGGCCTGGAAACGGCAAAACGCCCCTTCAGCATCATCATTGCCGTCTTGCTGGTTGAGATCGATACTCCGACCTCGGCTCCCCAAGCTCCCACGACGGACATCAGCTCAGCTGCTCGACGCTCCAGTTCGGCTCTCGACCTTCCCTCGACAAGAACCAGCAGATCGTCGGCATATGCACTAAATGTGCACAAGGGCTCCAGGCGTTGGAGCAGGACATCCATCATGGAGTTCCAGATGAACGGCCCACTGATGGATCCCTGGGGACACCCTCGTGTGACCTCCACCTCGACTTCGCCATATCTGCTGGTCATCCTGGCCTTCCTGCCACAGAAGAAGCTTCTCCACAAGCTAGCTTCCTTGCATCCCGCATCGATCAAGCGGCGCATCGCGGCGCTCCACTCGATGTTGTCAAAGGCGCCCTTAAAGTCCACGAAAAGACCAAGTACGTATACCGCCTGGCTGGCGGCAACGCTGGTCATCACGTGCTTCCAGGCGTCCTCGACACAGCGTCCAGGTCGAAAGCCAAATTGCCATCTATTTCCATCCAGAAGCACCTCCTTCATTCGATTAACCATGATCCCCTCAAGCACTTTGCCAAACACTGGCAACAGGCAGATGCCCCGATAGGAAGCTGGATCGCTCCTATCCTTGTCGGGGCTCTTGAGGAGCGCAACCACACGCGGGCACTTCCACTCAAGGGGAAAGTATCCCTCTGCCAGGCAGCGGGAATACAACGCTGTCAGGTGCTCGGGGATGGCACGCCATACCGCCTTGCAGATCCCACCTGTAATGCCGTCCAGCCCGGGAGAGCGCCTGCTCTTCAACCGAGCGACGCATACTCCAACCTCGAAAGCTTCGAGCGTTGGAGCAGCTTCGTCCGGAATGACGATGTCTTCACTCGACTCCCCAACTGGAAAACAGTTGTGGAGGAGGAGACTCGCGCAGTCGTGCCATGTTACGACCAGCCCGTCATCCGAACGAAGGCATCTCAAATCGGTGGACCGCTTTCGTCCCCGGCATATCCGGTAGACGTGCCCCCACGGATCATCTCTGTGGTCTCCAACGAAGCGTCGCCAGTTTTCCTCCTTCGTCTTCAGGATTAGCGTCTTGAACTCGCGAACGGCTGTCCGCAGATGAGCTGCAAGATACTGCGCAGATTCGTGGCCTCTGCGCCGCGCATCCTGGAGCCTCCGCCTCAGTCTCCTGACCTCCCGGCGTTTGGTACTCTGTTCGGCAGTCCACCATTTAACTTTTCCCTGGGCTCTCGACGGTCTGCGGCCTAACACTCTGTCGCACACAGACTGTACGGCAAGGCGTAGGGCAGACACCGCGGAATCCAACGGCAACATCCTAATATCCTCCTGGGAGACGGACGGACAGACTGACGGATATGGCTAGATCGACTCGGCTATTAATGCTGATCAAGAAAATATACACTTTGCGGGGTTGGAGATGCTTACTTCTGCCTGTTACATACATTTGCACAATTACATTATACCCCTTTGACACACTTTTAATGGGTTCATGGTATAACAGAATATACAAAAAATAATAGTTCCCCCAATAGGACTCGAACTCGTACCACCCGCACTACTCTCCACTGCGTCTACTCGAAAGCCATACCAGCAATTGATTTTCGTTGAAAAAAAACTAATTGATATAGCAGCACATATACACAGCTTAAAAAACAATATAATTGCAATTCCAATGATGTTGATAGAATTTAATAAAGACGCGCATGAATGTGTGTGTGTATATGTATACAAAAATGCTTGCAATTAGCGCTACCTGCCGCAAACAAGTGGTCAGCCGAAACACGTTTTCCTTAACAACTTTTGTGCTTCTCAACCAATCTTTGATGAAATTTTTAATAGTAGATCTGATTTTACTATAGAATATTCGTGTATTCTGAAAAAATCTATTGCAGTAAAATTTTGGCTTAAATTAATGGGCAATACAAATTGGTTTATTTACTTGATTTATAGCTATGTGGTGGTAGCGGGGATGCGGCAATAGCTATAAAATGAAAGATAATATATATATATTTATATTTACTATTCTAGAAGCTACATGTCAAGTTTGGTGACTCGAGCTCATATTATTTGCCGAAATTGCTAAACAAAAAAACAGGATTTTAATATCGATTACTTGGAAACTGGGCAAGTTATGGAATATCGGAACTAAGCTCGATCTGCGCGGGCATTAGGATGGCCTACAGCTGAAATTTCAGGACAGACGGACAGACAGACAGACGGTCATGGCTAGATCGACTCGGCTATTGATGCTGATCAAGAATATATATACTTTATGGGGTCGGAGATGCTTCCTTCCGCCTGTTACATACATTTGCACAAATACAATATACCCTGGTTACCCATTTTTAATAGGTTCAGGGTATAAAAATAAAAGTCGGTTGGTTTAAATAAATATAAGACTGGTAAAATATACTCTTATTGTTTAAAATTAAAACAACGCAACTTTGGATTAGAGACTGTTTTCGTATATATCTTACTAGCGGGTGTAACCCGGCCTTGCCCGTAGCACGTATTTTATAGATTCAATGTTTTCAAAAAGCTTTGAAAATGATTTTGAAACTGATCGTACGGGATCAAACAACTTTTATACAAATCGGATAAAACTTAAAATTCACAATTGAAATGCATTTTCCACCGAAGGAGTTTAGATTTTGCGAAAAATGTTAAACACGTCTCAAATGATTTTTCTTATAGATCTTTGGAAATAAATTTGAACACAAAACGTCATCCACCAAATCTTCGACCCCCATTTGCACCAAAGAGGGATGGATTTTTCAAAAAGTGTGAAACACCCCTCAAATTAATTTGATCGGATTGTAAGCAAAAATCTTTCATACAACCGTTTTCCGCCAATTTACCACTGTTGCGGGTGTAATTTCCCAAATCGCTGAAATACGTATTCATTAAGTTCTTATGTAGAGCTTTGAAAATAAGTTTGAAGCAAATCGGACACAGCTTAAAACTTCGCCCAAAAAATCTTTAAATCGCATTCCCTCCGAAGTAGTTGGAATTCTGCGAAAAGTGTGAATCCCATGAATTTTCTTAAAGATCTCTGGAAATGAATTTGAGCGCGAAACGTCACCCAGCAAATCTTTGACCTCCATTTCCACCAAGGTTGAATGGATTTTCCTAAAAGTGTGAAACACCCCTCAAATGAATTTGAACAAAGATCTTTGAAAATAAGTTTGAGGCCGACCGGATGGTAAACAACAAAGTTACATACAAACGTTTAAAATGTCAGCTTCCTAGCTGTTACGGTTTGGGCTGTGCGTTGATCACCAATCAGTCAGTCATTCAGTCAGTCAGTCAGTCAGGACAAACAGTTATATATATAGAGATTAATATTAATAAAACTTAGATAATAAATATATTTTATATATACGCTATATGTCTATGCATAAGTATTAAATTTGCTCCGAAGATTACATTCAGCCTTAAGGTAAACAACCCTGTTTATTTGCTACGGTGAAAACTTCCGCATAAATAATTTTAAATAGCTTCTACATTAAGCGATGGAATTCACAAGGATTTGCTCAATCTCACGTAGCCACAAATCCTTTCTTCTGCTCACTAATTAAGAGTAATTTTTTTTATTTAATGGTCCCAGCTTCGTTGGTGTTAATTACAGGAGGACTAAGACTGGCCATCATTGGGACTATTTGCAGAAATGCAACAAAATGAAAACGAAGGGAAGAAACTAAGTAAATTCACGCTTTTGGAACAATATGCAAGCTGGGCTCATAACGTCCTCTGAGAACACAGATTGAATTTCATTGGAACGTAAAACTTAAATAAACATATATAATTGATATACAGAAACGAAATGAACTGCGACAATTGGTTTTAATATAATTAGCGCTTTTAAATTCTTCGCTCCTTTGGCCAACGGCTGTTGCCTCCTAATACCTATTCTACTATTCCCTTTTTCAGGAAAATTGATGGCAGTCGGTAACAACATTTGTCAGGAAGTGCGTTAAATTTTATAGAAATTTACGTTAATGAAAATTCCATAATTCGAGCAGTTTCAATTATCAATAATTGCCCCGCGGTTTGGCATCTTGTTTTCTTAATAGTTTCGATCGGCGTATACGTGATTCTGGTTTATATCACAAACGGTATCTGCTGCTATAATAATAATAATAATTAATGTTTCTCTCTGGGATATTTGTGCATGTATTTGTAGCCGGGTTTTTTCGTGAGCGTGAAAACGCTTCTAGAAATCCGGCAATGTTCACACGCACACAAATGCAGATGTCCATGTTAGCCATAGATACATTTACACTAACATAAAGTGCACTTGTCCTTGTCGGCCCTTGCTTGAATTTTGTAAGTGTTGTTGGACTTATCGCTTTATGAACAGATCTCGTTTAGAAAACTGATGATTAAAACATTAAATATATCTATGGTACGCATAGTCGAATTTATGAGATCACTTGCACCAGGTGCTGCTATTTGGACAATTTCAAATTCCACAACAAAATTAGAATGCAAATATCTTGTGGTTATTATGCACTGAAAAATGAATTTGCACTTGAATGGATATTTTGTATTCAGCGCAGTTAAGTGACCCATTCACTCAATCAACTGAACAAGGATCCAGGTTCAAGTTCTGCTTTAGAATAAGCATCTAGATTTCTTTTGGCCGTAGGCCATGGTAACTGGCCATCGCGATTTGAATCAATTTCGTCAATAGCCTTTTAACCTAATAGTATCTTAGATTTAAACAATATAGAACCTTTTACTTTCTCATAAACTATTTGCAAGCAGGTATCAATGTTTACAGCTGCTGCGCAATGTGGAAACTGCAAACCAGCTTAAGCAAACCAGCTGCAAATAAGAATATTGATAAATGGTTTTGCCAAAAAATACGGGTTTTGGAAATTTGAAAGTTTGAATGCTTTTACCTGAAATGATCATTAATTTGACCTGTGACAGCTCTGCATAGAGAAGAGATAATTGCCGGAAGTTGAAATGTTTGGGTTTATCTAAGGTGTTATTCTTAACCGCAATCAGCGCATATTTTGAGCCAAATGACAAGCAATATACGATTCTTGTGCGGCAGGTATTGCGGTTGGGTTATCGGGTACTAAAACCATTCTTATTTTCAATCTGCTCAGGTGACAGGACGAAATCCGTGCAAAGAAGCCAAAAACCTTTTTCAAGCAAACATTCTTGCAAAAATATTAAGACATCTAAGAGCTGCTCTCTCCACACGACGTTTAAAACAAAAAGTTTTTAAAAGTGTAAAGATAACAGAAAATGAAGCAAGGGAAACTGTCTTGGTGATCTTTTAAATCTCTGCAAGATTTTTCTCCATAAGAATTTAGTTAAAGACAATACTTGTAAATTTCAACATGCTAATTTTGTGTTAAACAAAAATATGTTGATATACTAATTTAAGCTGCAAAACCCACTTTTAACAAGTCCACAAATATTTTATTTTCATTCATACCAAATATTTATTTATAGCAAAATTTAAAAAAAACGTATTATTGCAATATTACGTAAGCAGTAATATTCTTTAATGGTTAGGGTACGGTATACACAAAAGAGGCGTGCGACTTCTTTTTGCACAGAGAACGGCTACAGAGTGCCAAGTGCACCAAAGGCACTTTGCTGTTTTGGGGTCGTCTGGCCCTCGACCCCAGCAAGTCCTTCTGCTTACCTTCGACGTCTTTCGAGACGCCTTCAACTTGGCTGGTTGTTTGAGGGATAAGCCGTAAAAGAAGGGGCCCAAAGGTTTTGGGTTTGTTGCAAAAAAATTCACGCGTTTTAAAAATTTTTCAACAAATTCAGAAGCCTTAGCGTCAGTATGTGTGGGAGTATTAATGTGTGTGTGTGACTGATATTAAGAGCAAAATGCGTTAATCATGAGTAAAATTAAGTTACCCAACGCAATTTAATTTGCGTTAATCGAGCTCTCGCCGATAATTAAAACAGATGATGCTGGCTCTTATCCTAGCTCTCTTACCTCCGATTTTATGACCAGCAGAAACTTTTGTGTCACCAAACAATGGCAACAAAACAGCGGCCAACAAGCATTGAAGGATATGTGCTTAATTCAGACTGATAGCCGCACGTATCCCACGGAAATAAAATAAGAAATTAGCAACTTTCCCTTTTCCAATATTTCAAATGTGAGCTTTTCGACTGGAGCTAAATGTAGTGAGGAATTGCCAGGACGAAGATAAAACTACCAGGTATTATTTACATTATATTCCAGAAATACATATTTTCAAATAGAATTTGTGTTAGAATATATTTGATACTCTACGAATGGTACGAATATGTTAAATATATTCTATATATAAGATAGTTTGACATTATATAATCCATGTGTAGATCCTTGTCACAATGTTTATCTCTCAGGGCAAAAACAGTATCGCCTTGCAAAAATAATAAATATTCTATTCACTATATCCAGATTCCACTGCAAAATATGTTTCCATCGCCTATCTATAGCAAGGTAGAAATTGATCCTATAGCATTTGCGATCGATTTGTTATCACAGATAGTTGGATGGACAGATGAACTGGTCATGAATATGTAGAGTTCCTAGATGACGCCATCTGCTGGTTCATTATATCCTTTATACCCACTTATATGGTACAGGGTATTAATGATAACATTGCTATTGGCAGTACGTGAAATTGTTAAAGTTATTCTAAGCATTCGGCGAGGTCCTTCTTGCGTATAAAACATTCAGGTTGAACTACTTAGTCTAAATAATAATATTTTGGCAACTTATACTAATTTTTCAGAAAAAAATATATTGTTTTTGATTATCTTGACTGCTTAGTACAATCTTTATCCCCGACGGTAGTCAACTCAATTTTTGATATGGGGTCGGCACTGTGTGAAATTTGACGTTAACTGGCTTATGTTATTTACATTGCACTGCAGAATTTTAGTGTCAACGATTTTGAGTGCAGCTTCCGCTGCCAAAGGCACCGCGCCCCCACCTGTCCCCCTTTAGGAGTACCTTCTGTAGGAATCCGCAATTTAGTGTAAACTGTTTCTTTGTGGGGCATTTTGTTATTGCCTTTGTACAGAGCGGCGTCTGATGGTGATGAATTTTTAGACTGCCAACTTAACAAGTTCAAAGAGCAGGTCTACAAATACAGTCACACACTAACATACACGCATATGAACATGAATATATGCTCTCCTCATTACTCTGCGCTTTACAGACTAAGCACACGTATTATTTACACCTTTGAACGCGCAACGTTGTGCTTGCCATGCATTTGCGCCTCGCGTTTTATGAATTAATTTTCGTTCACTTACGCCTGATGTGATGCCGAGAGTATGACGCAATCAACAGTTAAACTACCATTACACTTTGCCCATACCCCAAAATTGTACTACCAGATAGGCAGTCAACCTCAAAGATAGATTAGCTGCGGCATGCCAAATATTAAATGGGGTTTTTGAGATATGTGAGTAGAATAGTTTAGGTCGCAATTGCCGAGCATGGAACAAATATTTTGAAAATATATAAAAAAGGTCTGCATAGAAATATATATTCGATCGATAAGAAGCATATTAAATCTAATAAAATCCGAGCTTGGTCGACGACATTACCGATTGTTCCCATTAAATGTGGGAAAATGGTTGGTATCTTGAGAACGGCTTTGTATAAACCGCAACAAAAATTGCGTCACACATGCGCTCTCATACACATCCGTGCGTGTGTGAGTAAGTGGGCAAGATAAGAAAAGACAAAGCGAAAAGCAGAATATTAATTGATTTCTTTAACGACCGCTCGAGCACCGCAACAACGGGTGGCACTATGCGCTGTGAAGTTCTAGAATTATGCCATAATTATTTTTCTTTTCAAATTAATGCGATGCCTTATGACAAGGGCAGCGGGGGCGCCATTTAATGAATTTCAATATGGCGTCAGTTAGCCTCAGGCCCCCTTTTTCACTCGTGTTTCCGTGTTTGTGTCTGGCCCTGTCTATTTTAATTTATGTGTGCGTAGCATCTTGGGAAATCCTTGAAATATCCTTGGACTTGATGACTATTAATTAGAAGCTGTTTAGAAAACGATCGCCCAGGCGAGTTTAAAGCCCAGCCGCATACTGGACAACTTTTAACTGCCTCAAGTTCGTGTGAATTTTAAACGGGTTCTCCAGTAGAGTCATTTAACCTCGGATTGTGGAATGCCCGTGGCATCTTTGGGCATGTGGAGGAGCTAAAGCACTTTTTAGCTGCACAAATCATTGATGTGATGCTTATTACAGAGACCTGGCTACAGGACGGTGTATCCATCATTATTCCAGGTTACAAAATTCACAAGGAGATCATCCCAGCAATAGAGCAAGAGGAGGAGCGGCGGTGCTAATTAAGATCGTATATTCCCAAAATGAACCAGTAAGGCCGGAGAAGTTTCAAATTGCCAGCATCCAGATTGCAACTAGTACGGCTGAGTTAGCAGTCGCTTCGATATATTTCCTGCCACAACTGTCGTGGTCAACATTGGAGTTCCAGCAACTATTGAGCAGACAAAGAAGAACGTTCCATATGAAAGGCGACTTTAATGGCAAAAACAGATGCTGGGGTTACTATAGAACTGACGCAAGAGGCACCTGCATACTGAGCGCGGTGCAAAGCACATCAGCACAAATGCTCAAAGTTACACGCCGAGTGCTATTGATTTCTTTGTTTATAATAGGGTTCATCCAGATAGCTAATGTATAAGGCCTGAGTATCAGTTATCCTCCGCTCATATCCCACTAAATGTTGGTTACGACTGTATTCTAAAGTGCAAAACGATTAAAGGTCGCCTGCTGCCTCCTGGAGCCAACATTGCTGCATTTCGACGAGATCTGGAGGAAACTCTTGACCTAAACTTAGAAATACTAACACCAGAAGACATCGAAGATGCACATGTGCTTTACCACAACAAGGTTCACTCGACAGCCCTCATTTCATCGCCAGTAAGCCAATCAGAAAGCTCACGACCACAGGTGTGACTTCCCCCAACAATCTATGCACTACTACTGATCAAGAGAAGACTTAGAAGGCAGTACTGTCGTACCGGAGATGCTATTGTGAACAGGATCGACCGCAGAGTGTCGAACCGGGTCAAAAAGCTGATGGAGCTGCATAAGCAAAGGGAAATCGACCGTCTTTTGGAAAATGTTTCTCGATATGAGTCTTCAAGTCACTCCCTGTGAAGACTGGCGAGAAGGTATAAACAGCAAGTGACTCCCAAATTTCCAATCAGAAAGCCTGACGGATCTTGTGCCAGATCTCCAAAGGAACGTGCTGATGCATCCGGCGAAGACTTAGAAGAACGCTTCAAGCCATTTAATACAAGCTCAGCAAACATGAACAGAAAGCTCCTGGCGATGATGGGTTTGACAACATAACGCTTAAAGCAATGCCGGTCAATGCAGTCCTTTTTTTAGTACTAATCTTCAATGTGGTATTGAGACTGGGGCGTGGTCCAAGTCAGTGGAAAAAGGCAAGAATATGCATGATCCATAAGGCTGGAAAGATCCCCTCGTCCTTAGACTCTTACAGACGACGATTGGCGAACTCTTTGAACGTTGCCTGCCCACGAGACTGCTGTCTATTGATAGGATTCAACAAAAAGTTCCTCTCTTTCAGTTTGGGTTCCGAAAATCCCATAGCACACTAGAACAACTAAAAAGGGTTGTGAATTTTATCCTCGAGGGTTTCGAAGCCAAAGAATACGTAGTGGCACCATACTTGGACATAAAACAAGCCTTCAACAGTGTCTGGCATGATGGTCTACTCTGCAAAATCAAGCCCTTGTTGCCACCTCAACTTTATTTGATTGTGCGGAGCTACTTGGCAAACCGATCATTGTCGGTAGTGGTCGATGGGGTTAGGTCCAACATCAAGGCCATCGGGGCTGGCGTTCCTCACGGGAGTGTGTTGGGGCCCACGCTCTACACCCTTTATACATATGACATGCCCACTGGCTCTACAATTGAACTCGTGGATCCACAGGACCTTACCATCGCCACATTTGCAGATGACACAGCCGCCTTATCAAGAAATGAATGTGTCTATGGAGCTACAGACGTCCTGCAGCAATACCTCCACAAAATTGAAATGTGGGCTAAGCGTTGGAATATTGGTATTAATTTAAATAAATGCTCCAATGTGACCTATGCGCTCCGCAGTCAATTATTGACGCACCACAACAGCTAAAAATACTTAGGGGCTGTAATGGAGGAGAGGTTCGGGTTCAGTTTTTGCCCTTTTCGTTTGGCCATCAACCAAAATAAAACGAACTGCCGTGGCTGTTGCCTAACCGGGTGCATAGGGATTGGAGGTTCGCACTTTTTGCTAATTCTCGTACAATAGCTCGTCGGGCTGGTCGGGGGTTTTTCCTTTCCCTACTGCACTTACCATAAACACATAGTTTAAGTGCGATCAAAATAAAAAAAAAACATTTATTGATTTAAGTAAATCCATTAAAAAAAAAAAAACAAGATTCTAATATGTGTACCATTAATGTGTTCCGACCGAACATCCAATTTCAAACTATTCAAATTCGCATAAGTGAGAGAACTTAGGTGTTGATCGTCTTTCTTTCTCTCTACCCTCCCTACCTTGACCAGCAACCACAAAAAAAATGGAAGGTGGATGCTTGTCCCTATTTCAGGTTCTTAAACCATCACTATAAATTGCAAACGGCTAACATGGGTACTTGACAGATACAAAAAATTAAGGAATTAGGATATCATATCAAATAAGCTTATATAATTCATTCATTCACGCATTGTTCATTTTTGAGCATGATGCCAAAAGATAGGTATAACTTAATTAACAAAAAAAATACATTATTTTGAGACTTGGCGGATAGTAATTAATTTACCGTCTTGCTAAATTAAGCTGCATTTAAATGTTCATATGTGTATATAAATATATATACTTATAAGTGTTGTTTTAAACTCTTACTCACGCGATTTCCTTCGAAGCAGACGTTGGGCCCAATATATACGACGATTAGGATCGCTGTTGCTAAATATTACAAAAGAAATATATGAGCAGCGGTCAAGGTCGGTGGTGTGGGAATTTCCTCTCGCTTTAACTTATTTAGGCGTATTCATTGCATATTTTTACAAATATTAAAAAAAAATTAAAGGAAACAAAATAAAACTAAGGATGTATTTACCGTCCATCTTGGCAACGTTAAATAGTTAATGGAATTGTATGGCAATGGCTTCTAAGCAAGCACCAAAGGTAATACAATTGGTCCTACTGGGTTGCTAAGTTGCGATCTCCCCTTCTGGTAGTCTAAATATTCCCGCTGCTCTTTGTCAGCAAGCTACTGACGAGTGGAACGGCTCGAGCCAACAGAGCAGGCCCGAAAACTTTGGAAGCCTTAATTAGTTCCAAGTCTCAACATTAGCACATATTCATAAATACCTTTTCTTTAAGGGTCACCCCGAATCACAATTAGGTTATTGGGTCGAGTTGTTATGAAGGTTTTTGGTTTCTATTAGCGTACCAAAAGATCACTTCCAAACTGTACCACACTTGCAATCTTGGTCTTTGACGTCTTTTGCGGAAATTATTTGCAAATAAAAAAAATGTTATGAACTTAACCCGCGCTTCAAATATAAATGACATGCTGAGCTGTACTTTTAACCTTTACTACTTCCCAAAGACAAAAAATAAGGAAGCTTTCAAAAGCTCTACATCACGCGATTATACTTTAAAACGGTACTATGGCCTGATCTTATCACATTTTTTCTCTATTCGCCCTATTCGGTTGCGCATGCCCTCAGCTGTGCAGTAAACGAAGAATTGGCTTCCAGTGCGGTCGGTAAAACAGTAACCTAACTAGAGCAGCTGATCAACAAGCACATTCGTTTGGGAACTGCAACGCAGCCACTACAGGGTGCACTTAGACAGGCATTTGACTTTTAGTAAACACATCGCAAGTATCAGAGGAGCCCTAAAAAGCAGATTATCTATCTATCTTTAAACAAGTAAGACGTTCTAGTCGGGAGCTCCCGACTAGGGGATATCCTGAACCCTCGTCTTCCAACATCAACTGCAGCTCGCGCTACGCGCTCGTTTGCTCTAGTAGTAATAAAGAAAAATTAATATTAAAAAAAAAATAGTTCCCTTAGCAGGCTTCGAACTCGCAACTAACCGCGCCACTTGCCGCCGCCACAACTCAACAGCCACACCAATAACCGAGTTTTGATGAGAAAAAAACTAATTAAAATATCGGCACAGAAAACAATACAATCGCAATTGCAATGCTGTTGATAGAATTTAAAGCTGACGCGCATGAATGTGTGTGTTTGTACATGTATACAGAAATTCTTGGAATTTGCACAGCAGCTATGCTGCTAACACGTGCGCGCATAACTTGTGTGTTTCTTAACCGATCTTAATGAAATTTTCGACAGTACATCTTATTGTAGAATAGAATAAGGAATATTTGTGTATCGTCGCTTAAATTGATAGGAAATACAAGTTGGATAGTTAACTTGATTTATAGCATTATGGTGGTAGCGGGGAGATAGGTATTATTATATTAGGTAAATTAAAGATACTTGATATATACATATATACTATTCTATAAGCTACATGTCAAGTTTGGTGAATCTAGCTCATATTATTTGCCGAAATTGCTCAAAAAACAGGATTTCGATATCGATTTTTATCGATTACTTGGAAACGGGGCAAGTTATCGAATATCGGAAACAAACTCGATCTGCGCGGGCATTAGGAGGACCTACAGCTAAAATTTGCTCTTATAGGTTAATAGATCCTTGCGTTCATACATACGGACGGACGGACAGACAGACGGACAGACAGACGGACATGGCTAAATCGACTCGGCTATTGATGCTGATCAAGAATATATCGGAGATGCTTCCTTCTGCCTGTTACATATATTTGCACAAATACAATGTACCCTTTTTACCCATTTTTAATGGGTTCAGGGTATAATAAGCACAAGAATAGTTTAAAGGCAGCGAAAAGCTGGTGTTAGCTGTCAATCACCTGGAGGCGGCCTTGGCGCTAGCTACATAAGGCTGAAAAACGTGTGGCATTTAATTTAACAGATATACATAAGGGGCTAGCTACTCTCCGGCTGCACGTGCAAGTCAGCATGATGAGCTTCGATGTCATTAAATATAATGTGGTGACTGGCGGCCTGGTGCCTAGGCGGAGCGGGGATCCCAACAAAACTTTACAATGGCAGTGACAAAGTTTTGGGCAAATAAAAAAATTAGTCAGATTCTTTTGGAACTCGTAGCACCGCAGTTTTTTGTATTGCCTTACTTCATGGTTAATAAAAACAGGAAATGCGCTTAAGCTATTATAAAACTATTCAGAAAGTATTTCACTGGAAACTGATAGCCTTTGGAATAGGCGACTGGGAACAAAAAAACAATTCCCAAGATAAATTACGAGTTTCCCTGATTAATGATCGTAAATAGGCCGACCTGGCAACCTGTTTCTCGTCATTGTGAATACCGCTATTAAAATTTGGCAGATTTCCACTTAATATTTGAAATAGCATATGTATTGCGAACATTAATTTGAATAAATTTAAATTAATTCCCGCTCACAATAGCACTTATCGATGCCAAGTAGTTAACCATAATTGGCTTAATACATCTAAGGCCTTTGAATGCTAATGAATGTTCAGTTAAGGGGGATGTTAAGCGGGGTAGTTGTTTTTAGGATGAGCAACTGCTACTAATTTAGAGCTTTGATTTAATTTAATATTGATGGCATATTTTATGTTTGCATTTTTTATTACAACAGAATTTCAGTTTATGACAATAGATTTTTACAGCAGTTGATGAAGTTAAATTGTGTGTTTAACTTATTAAATTATATGTTTTAACATTTATATTATGTTTTTAAATTGTTAGCAAAAGGGAAATTAATTATTAGTCAGTAAATGTTAAAAATTCGAAGTTTTGTTTTTATTCACGCAGGTTTGCTTAAGTAAAATTATTTTATGCATGGGCGGGACAGCTCAGAGTATTATTTAAAACTGATAATTTTGATAAACGTAGAATTATGATTATAATGGATAAGAAAATGATATTTTAACATATGAATTTAATCGATAAGGATTGATTCTTTTTAGGTTAACTTATTAGATTGTTATTATTAATATTTTTAAATAAAGACTGTTGAAAACTTTCTAAGCGTAAATCAAATTTATCATAAAAATCCAATTGAAAATAAATTGTATTTATTTAATATGGTATTAAGATATCTTTCAATGTGTTGGGAAATAGACTCAAGCAACTCATGTGCCTTACAGAAAAATAGCCAGGAATAAACAAAGCTCGATTCGGGCAGGCATATATACAAAAACACATACATGAACCAACTTTGGCAAATGCAAACACAAACACAAACATACGTATGTCACCGATGAGCTTTAATGCAGATGACACAAAAAATGCCAGAGTCAAAACAAACGTACACAGGAAATCTAGTGCACACAATAACAAACAGCTACGCACACACATATAAATATACAAAATGCCTCTGCCTGGCAAGCGGTGTAGAATTTCGTATAAAAGTAAACCGAAAGCGACTCCAACGTCAACGAGTTACACAAATGACAACAAAGGAATATGTCAACATTGCAGTGCGTTGCGCATACGCGCCGTCGGCCATAACAAATAAAATTAAACAAAGCGACAGAGTTGCAACTGCGTTACGTGAGTAGAAGGGTCACTGAAGGGTGGAAATAGAAAAATCTGAGTAAAATTTGGAAAAGGGTGCGGTTGTATAAAAAGAGTGTCGCCTTGTAGTCCGATGTGTACGAAACGGAAGCAAAACGCATGCAGAAGTAATTGCTGGCCCTGTGTGTGTATGCAAATGCAGAACATGCAAAGACCAAAAATCGGAGGGAAATATGGGCCATTTAGGAAACGTTACACGAGCCAGAGCATTCAATGGGTATTTCCTAAAAATGAATGCGAGTACGATTTAGGCAGATTCCAGAAATAACTTCAAAGTATTTAAACTCCTATACATATAACATACAACTATTGTTTTAAAGTGTAAATGCACAATGTAAATGCACAATGTATTATCATCGGCAATTTGAACAATTAGGTATAATATCTCCATGGGCAAATGTTACCAGCTGCATGCCATCTTAGGCAATTTTATTTTAATTTGATCACAATACAATAACCCAATACAGCCCAATCACTGGAAAAAGGCTGCATCTAGCATAAGACCATATTTGTTTATATACCGGTAAATATCCATGACAAGAAGTGCTGTGAAATTTGCTGCAGCCGTGCGTTAAATTTTATAAGGATTTACGTGAAATTTTAATATCGATATTCTCCAAGTTGCAGAAAATTTAGAGCGTGCCAAAAGAGGCAAAAATTGTTGTCCCAAAATAAAGTTGCAAATTATTTTGAGCATATTTTGCTTAATGTATTAAAATTTGATCGAACTGTAGCATAGAAAGCACTTCTTGCAAGTGACGTTTTTATACCCTTAATCCATTAAAAATGAGTCAAATAGGGTATAATGTTTAAACAGGCAGAAGGAAGTATTTCTGACCCCATTAATTATATATATTCTTGATCAGAATCAATACCTGAGTCTATCTAGCCACGTCCGTCTGTCCGTCCGTGCGTATGTATGAACCCAAGGATCTCTGAACCTATAAGAGCCAGAGACTTGACATTGGACATAGGTCCTCCTAGTGCCCGCGCAGTACGACTTTGTTTCCGATAGTCGATACTTTCCCCGTTTCAAAATAAACGATACAAATCGATATCGAAATTTTATTTTTCAAGCAAATCCCTTATGTTTTCAGAGCTAGAGTCACCAAACTTGACATGTAGCTTCTAGAATAGTATATTTATATCACGTATTGTTCATTTTATAGCTAAAGCCACCTCTCCGCTACCACCACATAGCTATAAATAAAGATAATAAACCAAGTTAAATTGCCCACCAATTTAAGCCAAAATTTTTGAGAATATACAAATATTCTGTAGCAGAAGAAGATCTACTGTAGAAAATTTTATCAAGATCGGTTAGGAATCACAGAAGTTATTAAAGAAAACGTGTTTTGGCTGGTTACCAGCTTGGGGCAGCTAGCGCAAATTGCAAAAATTTCTGTATACATGTACACACACACACATTCACGCGCGTCTTTATTGAATTATATCAACGGCATTTTAATTGCGATTGTATTGTTTTCTGTGCTGCTATTTTAATCCGTTTTTTTCTCATTAAGATTCAATTATTGGTGTGGCTGTTTAATGGAGGTGGTTGCAAGTAGTGTGGTCTGTTGCGAGATCGAGTCGTACCGAGAAAACAATTTTTTTTTAAATTTATTTTTATTACTGCTAAAGCAAACGAGCGCGTAGTGTGAGCTGCATTTGGTGTTGGTAGAAACGGGTTCAGGGTAACCCCTAGCTCCCGACTAGAGCCTTTTACTTTTTATAAATGCAATTAAAAAACTATAAGACATTTTGGGTAATCAAGTGTAGGGAAATTGACATGGAATACGAGTATATATTTTGCCGAATAAAAAAAAGAGGTATATTAATGCGAGTGGGTAAAAAAAGTTGAAAAAATAAAGACAATTCTGCCTTATTGCACAACGGTTTTCTCTTTCATTTTAGAGTTCAATCATGCAGAATATTATTTTAATCTATTTCAATGAATATCCGACAAAAACGATTATGGGAAAGAAAAACTATTGGAACTCTCCTTTCTGTACTCAGCACTCTTCTGTCATTAAGACAGATACTTAACAATGCCATCGGTGCTATATAATTGAAATTAACATATGACTGGGCTCACCAAATATGTATAGAAAGGTTTCAAATACAAATTAAGGAAACAAGAATACTGTCATATGCAACTAGTCAAACAATAACTAAGCACAACAACTGTGTTGAGCCCGTATCCACATCAATTAACACCAAAAACCAATTGGCAAAACCCGCCGGTGGGCGAGGAGTAGAGAACTTTTGTATGGGGAGCTCTCATGATTGATACCTCTTGTCGATACATCGTAAAATGTTGATTTTTTCATTTCATTGTTAAAATGCATTACAATTGCCACTTGCACCACACACTCGCACACGCATGGAAAACACTTAGCGCGTGTGGGGCTGTGCTTATTGCCAGGATAAGCTACGAGTCCTGTATAGTGTGTGCGAATTGCTCCGGTTGTTGGTGCTGTGCGTATTGTTGTCCATGATTCTGTTTTTTTTTAAAATGGTTTTGGAAACGCATTCATCAATTCAACAGCAGGCCATTGGCAAAAGCAGCTAACGATGCCCGACGCACATTTCTGATTATGTTTTTCTATTTTTCAGAACATTTCCTAGCAATTGGGAAATGTTCATATATGGAGGCACTTTATGTTCTTTTTTCTATTTTTGTATCAATTTCGCTTTTTCCATTATTCTGTCAGTGCTTTATAAAATTAATTGTTTTCATTAAAAAATATATTTTTTGGCTTTTTCGTAAACTATACACAAGTATATAACCGCCTCTTCTGTCTGTTCATAGAACTCAAGTGACGTAAGTTTCAACGGATTTTGTTCTAGTCTATTTAGTAAATTATCCCAAAGACGTCAAAACATATTTTTAATTGTCTATGTAAGATGTAATTTAAGATATGAGATTTAAAATGATACAGTTGATTTTAAACCTACAGATTTGGCATTTGAGAAAACCAGGAAACCAGATTAACTAACAACAAGTAAGAGGTTGTAGTTGGGAGCTTCCGACTAGGGGATACCCTGATCCCTCTTATTCTCATATACACCAAATGCGCTCGTTTGCTTTAGTAGTAATTAAAAATAAATTAAATAAAAAATGTTCCCTTGGCAGGGTTTGAACTCGCAACTGACCGCTTTACTTGCTGCCGCCTCTACGCAACAGCCACACCAGCCAAAAAAAAAAAAAAAGTTTCCTCGGCTGGGTTCGAGAACCTTTAACTGACGCTGGTACTTTCCGCCACCTCTACTCAACAGTCACACCAACAATTAAGTCTTAATGAGAAAAAAACGAATTAAAATAGCAGCACAGAAAATAATACAATCGCAATTACAATGTACATGTATATAGAAATTCTTGGAATTTGCGCTTGCTGCTGCACGTGTTTGATGAAATTTTCAATAGTAGATCTTATTGTAATAAAAAAAAATTCGTGTATTCTCAAAATAGCAATTGCATTTAACTTGTGTCTTACTTAGATAGGCAATACAAGTTGGTTTACTAACATGATCCATAGGTTTTTGGTGGTAGCGGGGAGGTGGCGATAGCTATAAAATGATAGATACTTGATATATATGGCGTTCTACTACATTAATCACCCAGAGATAGGAGACAATATTTTGAAATGAGGCATAAGCTTTTCGTAATAACTTTATTGCTCAAATTATAAACCTAATTATCAAGCTAAAGAACATTTAAAAAAAAATTTTGTGTTAACGGTATTTTTTCACTATATTTTTATACCCTGAACCCATTAAAAATGGGTAAACAGGGTATATTGTATTTGTGCAAATGTATGTAACAGGCAGAAGGAAGCATCTCCGACCCCATAAAGTATATATATTCTTGATCAGCATCAATAGCCGAGTCGATTTAGCCATGTCCGTCTGTCTGTAGGTCCGTCCGTCCGTCCGTATGTATGAACGCAAGGATATCAGAACCTATAAGAGCTAGAGACTTGAAATTTTAGCTGTAGGTCCTCCTAATGCCCGCGCAGATCGAGTTTTCCGATATTCGATAACTTGCCCCGTTTCCAAGTAATCGATAAAAATCGATATTGAAATCCTGTTCTTTTTAGCAATTTCGGAAAATAATATGAGCTAGAGTCACCAAACTTGACATGTAGCTTCTAGAATAGTATATATATATCAAGTATCATTAATTTTATACCTATCGCCACCTCCCCGCTACCACCACAAAGCTATGAATCAAGTTAATTATCCAACTTGTATTGCCCATCAATCTATGCCACGATTTATATGCAATTGAATTTTTGAGAATACACAAATATTCTTTATTCTATTCTACAATAAGATGTACTCTCGAAAATTTCATTGAGATCGGTTAAGAAACATAAAAGTTATGTGCGCACGTGTTAGCAGCATAGCTGCTGCGCAAATTCCAAGAATTACTGTATACATGTACACACACACACATTCATGCGTGTTTGCTTTGAATTCTATCAACAGCATTGCAATTGCGATTTTATTGTTTTATGTGCTGCTATTTTAATTGGTTTTTTCCCCTTAAGACTCAATTATTGGTGTGGCTGTTAAGTATTGGCAGCGGTAAGTGGTGCGGGTAGTTGCGAGTTCGAACCCTGCCAAGGGAACAATTTTTTTTTATACCCTTGCAGAGGTTATTATAATTTTGTCGTGAAATGTGTAACGCATAGAAGGAGACATCTCCGACCCCATAAAGTATATATATCCATGATCAGTATCATCAGCCGAGTCGATATAGCCATGTCCATATATGTCCCATATATATGCAAAATCCTTTTAAGATCGGACCACTATATTATATAGCTGCCATAGGAACGATTGGTCGAAAATTAAGTTGTTGTATGCAATTTTGATGGTTTTTCAAGATATCTTGATATCTTTACCGCAGCCCGCAAAATTTATGATTGAGGTTTGGTCGAGTGGAAATTTCAAACGCCTTTGTTTTAATACTCATGATGCTTGACGCTCTTTTTTGACTTTTGTAATATGCCTTCAATATATTTTATTATGCATTTTACTTGCGTTTTAAACCACTGCGAATATAAGCAAAATAGTAATCTTTTTTGGGCGCAGCCAATTCGTAGCAACGCCTTAAAATATAATATAACGTTAATTTTAACGCTTTAATATTATTGTTATTTCAATGCATAATGATATAATTTTATTTACTTCATTCATTTTGATTTTTTCAAAAACAGTTTTCATAGATGTAATAGTTGGAAAAGAGAAAGGTTATAGGTTTATATGACTATAATGTTATAGTTGACAGAATCTGCGAGATTGGACCGCCAGGTCATAAAATTTACAAAGTATATTTTTTATTCAAGAAATCCCTACTAAACATTCTCTAAACTTTATGATTTTAATATTGTTCTTTTTGTCTGTGCGCCTGCACGACTGTACGAACCCGTCATCTTAGAGAGCGTCTAGAAGCTAGAGCCTTCTTTTAGAACACGTAATGGCTAAAAACTAAGTTGTTTTAAATTGAGAAGTCTCAAACACTATATAGTTATTATATTATTCATTAATATTAAATTATTGTTTTATTCTAATTGATAAGTTACATTCAGTTTTATTAAAATTAAAATTATGTGCTAGCTCCATACAAAATGATTTTTATCATAAGATAAGCACATTAAAGGAGGCTCTACAAATTTGTAATCCACTGTTCAATGCCCACATAAATACACAGATATATTTATATACATATAAATGACAATTTAAAAGTGATTTCTTCACATTAAGTATACGCTGCATGTGCTAATGTCTTTTCATGAATCTTATTCTGCACTTTTGCATTTTATTACAAAAGTGCACGTCATTTTCGATGACTATGAAAAGTGTTATTCCAAGTGAACGAAGATGTGTGTGTGACGGGTTGGTGTACTGGTGTTGATGTTCGTTAGGGCGAGAGACCAAAGCTGTAAAATAACAATTACAAAGACAAAGGACCAGCCATAAAAGCGAGATGACAAAGGCAGAAACTGTCCACAAAAGTACAAAATATGAAAACACGCACATAAATACACTCGCTCTTTCTTATACGCAATCGAAAATCAAACAAAGCAGAAGCAAACGTGTTGCCGTGAAGTTATATATATTTTTACAATATATCTGACGGTAAATCAATATTGTCTGCCATGTTCATTTACTTGATGTTCCGATATTATACTTATTACCTTCATATTATTATACCCTGAACCCATTCAAAATGAGTATACTGGGTATAATGTATTTGTGCAAATGTGTGCAACAGGCAGATAAAAGCATCTCCGACCCCATAAAGTATATATATTCTTAGCCAAGTCGATTTAGCCATGCCCGTCTGTCTGTACGTCATTCCGTCTGTCTGTCCGACCGTATGTATGAACGCAAGGATTTCAGAACCTAGAACAGCTAGAGAAATTTTAGCTGTAAGTCCCCCTATTCCATGCGCAGATCGAGTTTGTTTCCGATATTCGATAACTTCCTCCGTTTCCAAGTAATTGCTGCAAGTCGATATCGAGATCCTGTTTTTTTGGCAATTTTGGCAAATAATAAGAGCTTGAGTCACCAAATTTGATATGTTGCTGCTAGAATAGTATATATATATATGTATACCAAGTATCTTTCATTTTAAAGCTACCACCACCTCCCCGCTTTTACCTCATAGCCATAAATCAAGTAAAAACACAAATTTTTGCTGCCCACCAATATAAGCCACAATTTAAATGCAATTGACTTTTTGATAATATACGAATATTTTATAGTAGAATAAGATGTTGAAGCTTAATCAAGATCGGTTAAGAAACACAGAAGTTATTAAATAAAGCATGTTATTGCTGGCCTCGAGTTGGGGCAGCAAGCGCAAATTGGAAGAAATTCTGTTTACATGTACACACACACATTCATGCGTGTCTGCTTTGAATTCTATCAACAGCATTGCAATTGCGATTGTATTGTTTTCTGTGCTGCTATTTTAATTCGTTTTTTTCTCATTAAGACTAAATTATTGGTGTAGTTTGTAACCCTGGTAAATTAATTCCTTTTTATACCCTTGCAGAGGGTATTATATGAAATGTGTAACGCATAGAAGGAGACATCTCCGACCCCATAAAGTATATATATTCATGATCAGTATCAACAGCCGAATCGATATAGCCATGTCCGTCTGTCCGTCTGTCTGTTTCTATGCGAACTAGTCTCTCAGTTTCAAAGATATCTTCATGAAACTTTGCAGAGGCCCCTCTTTCTGCTGCACGCAGTTCATATATCATATAGCTGCCATAGGAACGATCTTTCGAAAAGCAGGTTCTTGTATGAGAAATATTTTTGTTTATAAAGATATCGTGAATAAACTCGGCATTTATTAGTTTTACTATGCTCCTCATATATATGCAAAATCCTATTAAGATCGGACCACTATATCATATAGCTGCCATAGGAACGATCGGTCGAAAATTAAGTTGTTGTGTGGAAAACTATTTTGTTTTTCAAGAAAAGGGCCACATCCCTCTCCATCGGTCGGTGATGCTATTAGAAATCTGTGTATTCCAACTAGGCTTTTAGCGTTTAATTTTCATAATGTATGTATAATGTATTGAATAATTAGGAACACACTCGTTTTGTCGACCATTCATAAAATAAAATGTAGAAAAATCTCAGCCATACTAGGCATTAACTATGTGCTTCTTAAATACGGGCAAATCACTATGAGCATTATGAAAAGGTTGGGTCTGCAAGGGTATTAAATCCTCGGCGTGCCGAAGATAGCCCTTCTTTCTCGTTTTTATTTTCATTTTTCTTTATTACTACTAAATCAAACAAGCGCGTAGCGCGAGCTGCATTTGGTGTTGGAAGAAGAGAGTTTAGGGTATCCCCTAGTCGGGAGCTCCCGACTAGAACCTCTTACTTGTTTTCTTCACAAAAAGGGAGCTTCTGGGGCAAGATATTTAGGTGGGTTTTAAGCTGTCAGGCAAAACACAAACATTTGAAGCGCTTGTGATACACATCACCGAACCCTTTCCTGTTGCAATGTGCACCGTTGCACGGATAGTATGTGTGGGAGTATACACCCTCTGCTATTGATGATACTTGTCGTTCACTGTCGTGGCGTTATATATTAGCAGTGGTAGTTCTTCTTGGCCACACGCACTTGGTGATGGCTCTTCAAAGCGTGTTTGGCATTAAAACCGACCAAAGAAACAGCCTGTGATTTATAATTATGTCCAGTGCCGGACTTTAAACGGCAACTCTCTCACTTTCGGTTCGTGACTTATTTGGCCACAAAAATGTATGTTTTCTGCTTTAGTAATTGGGTATATAAATTTTTGAAAATGTTGCAAACACGATGCCAGCCAAGACTACCATGATCATTTACTCCTTAAATTTGACCGTTTAGATTTCCCTCAGTCTCTTTTTATACCCTGAACCCATAAAAAATGGGTAAAGAGGGTTTAATGTATATGTGCAAATGAATGTAACAGGCAGAAGGAAGCATCTCCGACCCCATAAAGTATATATATTGTTGATCAGCATCAATAGCCGAGTCGTCCGTCCGTATGTATGAACGCAAGGATATCAGATCCTATAAGAGCTAGAGACTTGAATTGATTTTAGCTGTAGGTTCTCCTAGTACCCGCGCAGATCGAGTTTGTTTCCGATATTCGATAACTTGCCCCGTTTCCAAGTGATCGATAAAAATCAATATCGAAATCCGGTAGTTTTGAGCAAATTGGGTAAGTAATAACAGCTAGAGTCACCAAACTTGATATGTTGCATCTAGAATAGTATATATATATCATATATATCATTTTGTACCCATCAACACCTCCCCGCTACCACCATAAAGCTATAAATCAAGTACATATGCTGCCCACCAATAAAAGCCACTATTTAAATGCAATTTTCATGTTGAGAATACACGAATATTTTATAGAACAATAAGATCTACTGAGGAAAATTACATCAAGATCGGGTAAGAACACAAAAGAAAATGTGTTTCGGCTGCTCACGTGTTTGCGGCAGCTAGAGCAATTTTTTTTATTTTATTTCTATTAAGTGTAGAACCTGTACAATCATAATTTAGTACCTTAACAACACATGGATGGCAAATGTAATTAAAAACCGAACCCCATACCGCTGTATGAAGATTTTAGATGCAGGTAGTCTTACTGTCGTCCAATCGTGTTGGCAAAACCTTGCCGTTTAAGTCGCCTTAAAGGTCGGGCAGGGAGTAGTCCTCTTGCGAGCAGGGAGCGGTGTCTCAACAATCTTTCGGTGTATCTGCTTGTGTGGCTTCCAGTCTGTTCCTCGACTGTATGCAGTTTGAGGTCTTTATGGAGCGTGGAACCGCGTACGTACCAGGGACAGTTCGTTATCTGACGTAGTACCCGATTCTGCAATACCTGTATACGTTTATAATTGGATTTGGCTGCAATCCCCCAAATCTGCACTCAATAAAACCATATTGGCAAAATACAGTGCACGTATACAGCTCTTTTGCATCTAAGCGGAAAGGTGCATTTTTTATTGTTGAGCCACCGCAGTTCTTGCAATCTGTGACGACATTTTTTTACGAGAGCTTTGAGGTGTGGTCCAAAGGTAAGGCGCTTGTCCAAGGTGATGCCGAGATACTTGGTTTGTGACGGCTGCTCCATGGTAACTCCCTCTAGCTGGATTGGAGGGGTATGCATCACATCATCATCATTTGGGATTTTATCAATTTGGATGTTATACACATTATTTAAAAAAAATTATTCCATTGGTATTTAATAATGTTTCCAAAAGAAACCACAATTTCCACAACCACACAACTACAAAATAAGCAGTGAAAACTTTAACGAAATTTACAAAAGTTATACGCATGTAGAAAATCGAAGAGTGAAATAAATTTGGGTATAGCTTAAGAAACACCAACAGGCCGAATGCCTAACAATGTGCATAACAAGAAAATAATTGACTTGCCACAATGTGAGACAGGCGACGTAAGCAAAATTCCAGCCAATTTAAAGGCCTAACAGCATGCTACACTTTTTGTCAGCCTACTTGGGCGGGAAATGGAGCAAATAAATGGGTCGAGCGGAAAGAACATGGTAATTAAATAAAAGCGCTATAATTAAGCTCATGATGATCACGCTGGTCATCACGATGATCCCGATGCTGATGAGATAATGTGAATACCCAGACGTGGGCATTGTAGGACAGCTGTTGCTGCTGTAATTTCCATTGTCTGGCTGATGTCGATAAAATGGAGCGAGCGATAAGAGAAATTGATTCAAGTGTCCCGTTGAGTGTTGAGTCTGCCCTGCCCGATTAATGAACGTCAACTGCTTCTTCCCAAAATATAGGTTCTGAGATCCTTGCGTTCATACATACGGACAGACGGACAGACCGACATGGCTAGATCGACTCGGCTGTTGATGCTGATCAAGAATATATATACTTTATTGGGTCGGAGATGCTTCCTTCTGCCTGTTACATACATTTGCACAAATACATAATACCCTTTTTACCCATTTTTAATGGGTTCAGGGTATAAAAGTACATTTCGAAGAACCATTTTAAATAAATAAATTTCTTGTTTAAGGAGTACTGTTTGCAACCGACAACTAAAATACTATATTTGGAAAGGTATATGAACTTTGATGTTGTTAAATGTTTCCCTTGCTGGCAAAGCTACTTTTTGCGGAATAGAAATTATAGTTAGACAGATAGATAAGTGTATAGATAGATAGACCGATAGATAAATAAAATAGATGCTCGGAAAACCTTAGGGTGCTAGGAGTCAAAGATTACCAGTTTTAGTGGATGAAATTATAATGAAACCGCGAATGTTTGTATGTTTCCGCTGCTGCTACAAAATCCGAAAGGAATTGAGTGTGCAGAACACGCTCAACGAGCATTAAATGGCAAATGTCATTGTCAAATATATAGACCGACATATTAATAATGAGAATTTGTTATTCAGATAGCTCCCGCATGGATGTTGCTAGCATAGGGACTGTTAGAATTATTATTATAGGTGGCAAGCAACTTGCATCTAACAATTTGACATCCAACTGAGGATTAAAAAGAGTAAATAATGGTAATCTGTTCGCAAAATTGTAATATAATATAAAATTTTGATTTAGGCACTACATTTCACAATCTATCATAAGAAATATTCCCAAACTAATATATTTTACTAGTTTTATTAACTAATATATTTTAAATACAGCAATAATTAAATTCAATTACTTTTTGATGCGATCAGAGTTCTTGTATCAAAGTAATTCTTCGTTGAAGGTAAAACAAGATTTATATTAAGATTATCTCCATCTTCCAAAACCCTACGCACAAAGGTGTTCAAAAGACCATATAGAAGTTTGAAAGAGAGAGAGAGAGAGACAGAAAAAAAATAAAACAAACAGACGGCAAAATCAAAATTCAAATCAAAATAAAGCCTTTGAATCAAGCAAGAAAAGCATATCAGTAGCTGTTTTTAAATAAATACTTCAACAACAAACAAAGCTAACTGACTTTGCAAACATTCATATACATGCATATCACTATATATAAAATTGTTTGTCCTGCCTGACTCATTGAAAGACTGACTGACTGACTGATTGGTGACCAACGCAGAGCCCAAACCGTAAGAGCTCGAAAGCTGATTTTCACTGTAGTTACCCTATGTGATGAACAGGCACGTTAAGAAAGGGTTTCGGGAAATTCCATCCGCAAGTGTGGAAAAATCCCGAAAAACGTTTGTATGAAACTTTTTTGTTTACCATCCGATCGGCCTCAAACTAATTTTCAAAGATCTTTGTTCAAATTCATTTGAGGGGCGTTTCGCACTTTTTGGAATATCCAGCCCTTCTTGGTGGAAATTAGGATCAAAGATTTGGTCGGTGACGTTTCGCGCTCAAATTAATTTCCAAAGATCTATATGAAAATTCATTTGAGACGTGTTTCACACTTTTCTCAGAATCCAAACTTCTTCGGTATGAATGCGATTCAAAGATTTTTTGGGCGAAGCTTAAAGTTTTGTCCGATTTGCTTCAAACTTATTTTCAAAGCACTACATAAGCACTTAATGAATACGTGTTTTGGCGATTTGGGAAATTCCACCCGCAACATTGGTAATTTGGCGGAAAAAGTTTGCATGAAAGTTATTTGTTTACCATCTGATTGGCTACAAAAACATTTTCTAAGATCTATGTCAAAATTAATCTGATGTGTATTTCGCACTTTTCGGAAAATCCATCCCTCCTTGGTGGAACTGGTGGTCAAAGATTTGGTGGGTGGCGTTTCGCTCTCAAATTCATTTCCATGGATCTACATATAAAATCATTTGAGGCGTGTTTAACATTTTTGGCAAAATCAAAGCTTTCTCAGTGGAATGTGCAATTCAAAGATTTTTGGCCAAGTTTTAAGTTTGGTCCGATTTGCTTCAAACTTATTTTCAAAGCTCTACATTAAAACCTAATAAATACGTGTTCCAGATGTTTAGAAATCTCCAAACGCAACTGTGGAAATTTTGCAAGAACACTTAACTTTACTTTTTGATTTTGATTTTAATCCAATACAATAAACAAGAAAAAAAAGAAAAGAAAAGTACGTATTTCACCGTTCGATCATTGGCAAAATCGATTTTAAAGCTCTTTGAACAAATTTTATTTCTTACGTGCCACGGGCAAGGCCGGGCTATACAAGCTAGGATTTATATTTTGTAGATCAAAAAGCTCCAACAACACAACAAATAAATATATTGCGGGAAGCAGTTTGAAAGCAAAAACACGCACAGTGCACAAAATACAATGAGACGCAATATTGTTAAATAGACTTATATTTTATGATAAAATGCAAAGCTGCAAATTTAACAGACAATTTCAGTCTAGAAAAAACATTTCAGGGTGCTCGACATATACTGCATATTTCTTTGCTAGCTCAACTCAATTTTTTTCTTTTTACCATGTTGTCCACGAGCCATCTTACATTATCTCAGAATCGATTTGAACTGACTTTTAATTTAATTTCGTCCCAAACTTAAATTTTGCTGCTAATAAAAACTTTAAATGCATGCCTTAATTGAAAGACTAACCAAGGATTAATTTTCGCCAATGATTGCGTAGATTGCTCGATTTCATAGCACTTATGCACTATTGTAGAAAATGTGAAATATTTTCTCTATTTCTTAAAAACATTGGGGTTCACATCTATTATTTTTTCTGAATGAGTATTCAAAAAAATTTGTTTATCAAATAGTGTATAACATGAAATTATCCTTTTGGCATATATATACCGAAATAATTTTGATTATTTTTGATTATTTCATAAATATACAAAATGTATTAAATTAAATAAAATATTAAACGCGTTACAGGTTCTAGCAAGAAAACCAATTTGAAAAATCATTACAACAGCGTTGTATTATAATTAAATTTATACACACACACATGTACCACACATTATATATTTGATTCTTACTTTGTAAACAATGTAAATTAAATTAAATTCACATTTGCTTGGTAATAATTAAATTGTGCCTACCCTAAACTGTCACAATAAACGGTTTGTGCATGCCAGAACGAAATGAAAACTTCTAATTGTCTCCATGGGAATGAATCATACACACAGCTGAAGAAGACGACAAGGACATCATATTGCTTCAAAAATTAGACAAACGATAAATTATCATTATTTTCAGGCACATATACACAGGGACATGCACATATTCTAAGCACGCAACCACGCTTACACAGAGAAATGAATGGGTGAAAGGGTCCCAGGCCCGCAAAAGCTGGTGCATGCAAATTTTGGCTCAGCTCAAGGCTGTAAATTGCAGCTGCATGACAGAAACACGTCTGCCATGCCTGGCCAGCAGCAAAGTTGGTCACTGATTGAATCAGACGCATCTTTCTAGCTAAGTGCGAAAATTGCTCCAGTTAGAAAAACACGTCAAGCAAACGATCAAATTCGCCGCCAGACGGCCGGGCGACAGTCTGATTAAAGTGAGTCGCAGGCTCTGGCCTAACCTCTATGTCGGCGCTTGGCCCAACTCCTAACTGGTGTATCTATGCATGAAAATGAAATTGTGTCGTCAATACAATATAAGAAAAATACAATTTTTATATAGACAATAGAAGCAACATTCTTATTAGACAGCCAAATATTAGGGTAGAGTTTGAACGCTGATAATAATAATTGAAAAAGCCTTATATCTGGATATAAAGTCCATCAATGTCCGTCTGTGAACGTGGCCATTGCGATAACTATACAACCGAGAAACTTGAAATTAAAATATATATTCTAATATGTCATACGCAGGATAAATTATTCATTATGCTTATCGATATCTTATTTTAAATATCAATGTGGCGCAACTCTATTTACACAGCACAAAAAGTAAAATATATTTATCAGACTTGGTATGTTTATGTTTGTACAGTATGTCTGTCTGGTTACAGAGCCACAACAGCTTGGGCGTCCTCTTATAAAGTTGCTCTGCGAAACAACTGCTATGCTTAAATATCTATTATCATTGGTTACATTGATCTGGTGGTCTTTTCTGTTAAGATAATTTATTGTGCTAGCAGAAACTTAGTTAACAAGTTAGTTAAGTTTGTTCTCTTTGTGAATGTGGTACACATCGTTCATCTGCATTATTCTAATATCCAAAAAAATTAATTGTCGCATGCCGCAATTGACACGTACCAATTCGGGCTCGCTTAGCTCTGTAAAAACAATAATAAATTAGTTATAAGCACACACTAAATCGGGTTAATTGGAAAGAATAAACAAATAAATCGAATATTAAGGAAATAAAATCACCTTTTTTTTATATATAGTGCTAAAAGCTATTCAAAAAACTCGATAGTGCAGCAATATTCTTGTACAAAATATTTTAATTTTTAGATAGCTGTTAAAGGTAGAGCCTTGCACCATATTTACACTTACTTTTGCACACCATACTTAGGTCCTGAAAATTTACTAAAACTCAGACTAAAAACTACGAAGAATACATCTTCCAAACATTGTTTGCATTGGCTGTAGACAAAAATGTGTATGCATGTCGAAATGAATATATGATTTTCAGAGTAATTTTCTGACTGCGAAACACAAGACACATTAACAGGACACTATAAGCAGCTAAGTAAATGCATCTTAGTAAATGCATCAGATAAGTTAATGAAAGTAAGTATAGGTGATTTTGCAACACAGTCTCCAATCGCTCGTTCCTTTTCATTTCATCCTTTTGTTATTTTAACAATTCAAGAAAACCGCAATTGCAACTTTCAAGTGGCTTCGTCTGACATTAAACTTAACATTAAATGTGGTTGCACCTGGGAGGAGGGTTGGTCTGATTTTTCCAACTGGATAGCTTACCGCTCGGCAAAAACTATTCATGAGAGCAAATCAGAGCGGACAACGGGCAGTGTTAAGCAGCACAGCAGTAGACATTTTTTACAACAGCGCCTACGTCAGGACATCAAAGCTTAACGAGTAAGACACTTGCCGCCACTTCTACTCCAACACCCACACCAATAATTAAGAATTAAATGAGAAAATAAAGAATTAATATAGCAGCACAAAAAACAATACAATCGCAATTGCAATGCTGTTGATAGAATTCAAAGATGACACGCATGAATGTGTTTGTGTACACGTAAACAGAATTTCTTCCAATTTGCGCTTGCTGCCCCAATCTCGAGGCCAGCAATAATATGCTTTATTTAATAACTTCTGTGTTTCTTAACCGATGTAAATTCAATTTCTACATCTTATTGCACTATTCTATAGTATTCTATTCGTGTATTAACAAAAAGTCAATTGCATAAAAATTTTGGCTTATGTTGGTGGGCAGTATAAATTGGTGTTTTTTAACTTGATTTATACCTATATGGTTGTAGCGGGGAGGTGGTGGTAGCTATAAAATAAAAGATACTTGATATATTATATACTATTCTAGACATGTCCAGTTTGGTGACTCTAGCTCTTATTATTTACCAAAATTGCTCAAAAAACAAGACTTCGATATCGATTTTTATCAATTACTTGGAAACGGAGTAAGTTATCGATTATCGGAAACAAACTCGATCTGCGCATGGACTAGGAGGACCTACAGCTAAAATTTTATTTCAAGTCTCTAGCTCTAATAGGTTCTGAGATCCTTGCGTTCATACATACGGACGCACGGACAAACGGATATACAGACGGACATGGCTTGATCGACTCGGCTGTTGATGCTGATCAAGAATATATATACATTATGGGGTCGGAGATGCTTTCTTCAGCCTGTAACATATATTCCCCTTTTACCCATTTTCAATGGGTTCAGGGTATTAAAAGGAAACCATCTAATAGGCATGGACAATTATTAGACAATAGTCCCGTTCTATTGAAAATGAGTTCTTGAATAACTACAGTGCTTATTTAAGCTTCTTGAAGTATCCGTTCCTAAGCAAATGTGTGAATGTGAAATGCAAAGAGATGGGCAGTAGAATATATTCGACTTCAATGTACAAAATTGTTTTTTTTTTTTGTGTATAAAAAGAGAAAATGAGCTTACTATTTTTTTTGGAAGTGCCAGCTGTCGAGGATTAAATGCTTTTAACATTTACGAAGAGAGCATATTGATTGGGAGTTGGTGGAAGGAGAGAATGTTTTGGGAAAGCGGGGCGCTAACACTCATAAGACTCTGCGAATCTAACAACTTCAACTTGCTCGGAAAAATAACAGAAAAATACAAGGCCATTTTATTCCCTTCCATTCGTTTGTATATCCGTATGGGGGTTGGCATTTCTGGAGGCGTTCCATTACCCATTTTCGACGTAATCCCAAACAACAATGAGATCCCTAGACAACAACCATTAAGAGAAACAGCAACACACAACATTTCAAAACAAAGGCGAATTCGCCCATCGGCGAATCCTCTAAAGCAGTGGACGAAAACGCGCACGATGTAATGAGCAGCGTGCCGAATACGACGAAGAAGAGTTGCAGTTCAGCCTTTGACGAGAAAGGTTGTGAGAGCTGTTTCCAAACGTCGATTTGCGGATCGTACAATTAAAACCAATGTTTTGTAACCCATTAAAAATGGGTTCAGGGTATAATGTATTTGTGCAAATGAATGTAACAGGCGGAAGGAAGTTAATCCGACCCCATAATATGTATATATTCTTGATCAGTATCAACAGCCGAGTCGATCTAGCCATGTCCGTCTGACTGCCGTCTGTCCGTCTGTCCGTCCGTCCGTATGTATGAACGCAAGGATCTCAGAACCTATTAGAGCTAGAGAGTTGAAATAGCTGTAGGTCCTCCTAGTGCCCTCGCGGATCGAGTTTGTTTCCGATATTCCAATCGATATCGAAATACTGTCTATTGAGCAAATCGGGTAAGTAATAACAGCTAGAGTCACCAAACTTGATATGTAGCTTCTGGAATAGTATATATACATCAGTATCTTTCATTTTATACCCATCACCACCTCCCCGCTTCCACCATAAAGCTATAAATCAAGTAAATAAACCAATTTACATATGCTGCCCACCAATAAAAGCCACAATTTAAATGCAATCGTGAGAATACATGAATATTTGCTGCTTTTTGAATTTGTTTTTTTTCTCAATAATTGGTTTGGCTGTTCGGTAGAGGCGGCGCCAGGTACTGCGGTCTGCTGCGAGTTCGAAACCTACCAAGGGTCATTTTTTATTTATTTTGGCTGGTGTGGCTGTTGAGTTGAGGCGACGGCAAGTAGTGCGGTTAGTTGCGAGTTCGAACCCTGCCAAGGAAACGTTTTTTTTTTTATTTATCTTTATTACTTAAGCAAACGATCGCGTAGCGCGAGCTGCAACTGTGGTTATTGACAAATGCCAACACATAAAACAAGTAAGAGGTTCTAGTCGGGAGCTCCCGACTAGGGGATACCCTGAACCCTCTTATTCCAACATCAAATGCAGCTCGCGCTACGCGCTCGTTTGCTTTAGTAGTAATAAAGATAAATTAAAACAAACGAGAAGGAAGGGCAACCTTCGGCTAGCCGAAGATTTAATACCCTTGCAGACCCAACCTTTTCATAATGTTCATATCTAAGAAACACAGGGAAAAAAGTTAATGCCGAGTATGGTTAAGATGTCTTGAAAAACAAACAAATTTTCCATACAACAACTTAATTTTCGACCGATCGATCCTATGGCAGCTTTATGATAGTGGTCCGATCTTAATAGGATTTTGCATATATATGAAGAGCATAGTAAAAAAATACATGATGAGTTTGGTCAAGATATCGTGAATAACAAACAATATTTCCAACTTAACAACTTAATTTTCGACCGATCGTTCCTATGATATAGTGGTCCGATCTTAATAGGATTTTGCATATATATGGGGAGCATAGTTAAACAAATAAATGCCGAATTTGGTCAAAATATCTTGAAAAACAAACAAATTTTCGATATAACAACTTAATTTTCGACCGATCGTTCCTGTGGCAGTTATATGATATAGTGGTCCGATCTTAATAGGATTTTGCATATATATGAGGAACATAGTAAAACTAATAAATGCCGAGTTTATTCACGATATCTTTATAAACAAAAATATTTCTCATACAAGAACCTGCTTTTCGAAAGATCGTTCCTATGGCAGCTATATGATATATGAACTGCGTGCAGAAGAAAGAGGGGCCTCTGCAAAGTTTCATGAAGATATCTTTGAAACTGAGAGACTAGTTCGCATAGAAACAGACAGACGGACAGACGGACATGGCTATATCGATTCGGCTGTTGATACTGATCATGAATATATATACTTTATGGGGTCGGAGATGTCTCCTTCTATGCGTTACACATTTCATATAATACCCTCTGCAAGGGTATAAAAAGGAATTAATTTACCAGGGTTACAAACTACACCAATAATTTAGTCTTAATGAGAAAAAAACGAATTAAAATAGCAGCACAGAAAACAATACAATCGCAATTGCAATGCTGTTGATAGAATTCAAAGCAGACACGCATGAATGTGTGTGTGTACATGTAAACAGAATTTCTTCCAATTTGCGCTTGCTGCCCCAACTCGAGGCCAGCAATAACATGCTTTATTTAATAACTTCTGTGTTTCTTAACCGATCTTGATTAAGCTTCAACATCTTATTCTACTATAAAATATTCGTATATTATCAAAAAGTCAATTGCATTTAAATTGTGGCTTATATTGGTGGGCAGCAAAAATTTGTGTTTTTACTTGATTTATGGCTATGAGGTAAAAGCGGGGAGGTGGTGGTAGCTTTAAAATGAAAGATACTTGGTATACATATATATATATACTATTCTAGCAGCAACATATCAAATTTGGTGACTCAAGCTCTTATTATTTGCCAAAATTGCCAAAAAAACAGGATCTCGATATCGACTTGCAGCAATTACTTGGAAACGGAGGAAGTTATCGAATATCGGAAACAAACTCGATCTGCGCATGGAATAGGGGGACTTACAGCTAAAATTTCTCTAGCTGTTCTAGGTTCTGAAATCCTTGCGTTCATACATACGGTCGGACAGACAGACGGAATGACGTACAGACAGACGGGCATGGCTAAATCGACTTGGCTAAGAATATATATACTTTATGGGGTCGGAGATGCTTTTATCTGCCTGTTGCACACATTTGCACAAATACATTATACCCAGTATACTCATTTTGAATGGGTTCAGGGTATAATAATATGAAGGTAATAAGTATAATATCGGAACATCAAGTAAATGAACATGGCAGACAATATTGATTTACCGTCAGATATATTGTAAAAATATATATAACTTCACGGCAACACGTTTGCTTCTGCTTTGTTTGATTTTCGATTGCGTATAAGAAAGAGCGAGTGTATTTATGTGCGTGTTTTCATATTTTGTACTTTTGTGGACAGTTTCTGCCTTTGTCATCTCGCTTTTATGGCTGGTCCTTTGTCTTTGTAATTGTTATTTTACAGCTTTGGTCTCTCGCCCTAACGAACATCAACACCAGTACACCAACCCGTCACACACACACATCTTCGTTCACTTGGAATAACACTTTTCAACGTCATCGAAAATGACGTGCACTTTTGTAATAAAATGCAAAAGTGCAGAATAAGATTCATGAAAAGACATTAGCACATGCAGCGTATACTTAATGTGAAGAAATCACTTTTATATTGTCATTTATATGTATATAAATATATCTGTGTATTTATGCGGGCATTGAACAGTGGATTACAAATTTGTAGAGCCTCCTTTAATGTGCTTATCTTATGATAAAAATCATTTTGTATGGAGCTAGCACATAATTTTAATTTTAATAAAACTGAATGAAACTTATCAATTAGAATAAAACAATAATTTAATATTAATGAATAATATAATAACTATATAGTGTTTGAGACTTCTCAATTTAAAACAACTTAGTTTTTAGCCATTACGTGTTCTAAAAGAAGGCTCTAGCTTCTAGACGCTCTCTAAGATGACGGGTTCGTACAGTCGTGCAGGCGCACAGACAAAAAGAACAATATTAAAATCATAAAGTTTAGAGAATGTTTAGTAGGGATTTCTTGAATAAAAAATATACTTTGTAAATTTTATGACCTGGCGGTCCAATCTCGCAGATTCTGTCAACTATAACATTATAGTCATATAAACCTATAACCTTTCTCTTTTCCAACTATTACATCTATGAAAACTGTTTTTGAAAAAATCAAAATGAATGAAGTAAATAAAATTATATCATTATGCATTGAAATAACAATAATATTAAAGCGTTAAAATTAACGTTATATTATATTTTAAGGCGTTGCTACGAATTGGCTGCGCCCAAAAAAGATTACTATTTTGCTTATATTCGCAGTGGTTTAAAACGCAAGTAAAATGCATAATAAAATATATTGAAGGCATATTACAAAAGTCATAAAAGAGCGTCAAGCATCATGAGTATTAAAACAAAGTCGTTTGAAATTTCCACTCGACCAAACCTCAATCATAAATTTTGCGGGCTGCGGTAAAGTTCGTCCAAATACATGAACAAGTCTTCGTTTTATACATACACTAGCGAGTATAACCCGGCCTTGCCCGTGGCACGTGTAAAATAAATTTTCTCAAAAATCTTCAAAAATGAACAAAAAACTTTCATACAAACGTTTTCCGCCGATTTACCACTGTTGCGGGTGGAATTTCCCAAATCGCTGAAATAGGTATTGCTTAAGTTCCTATGTAGAGCTTTGAAAATTAGTTTGAAGCAAATCGGACAAAACTAAAATCTTCACCAAAAAAATCGTTGAATTGCCCTTTCCACCGTGAATGAATTTAAAATGAATTCCATTCAGCTTTAGCTGAATAAATTTTGTGAAACTCATAAAAATTTCAAGCCAGAGCGCGAAAACTGCAAAATAGCAAACATAAACCGGGGCAACCATGATAAGATCTCTCGCCTTGGAGATACCGTAAACTTAGTAGAGTCCAATATATGAGTCTTTATTTAAATATTTAAACTTAAGTAAAAGCGAATTTCTTTCAGTCAATTTTGTCCGATATCATCATGACGATGGATCTAAAAACAATCTTAAATACAATAAGTTCGTTGCAATGTAAATAAACTATTAAAATGTTATAATTAAAAATTAATATTAATAATATAAATGTGACACAAAAATTTCATATATGTATAGCATACAGTTTCTAATCGATACGTGCATGTTACAAATATTTAAATTACTTTGAAAACCCCACTTATAGGATTTTATGAATACAGGGTATACAAGCAATTTGACAGCATCTATAAAAAAAACGAATATTCAAGAACGAGAATATAGGCAACGAGAATGAAGCTAACAAATCCAACCAAAAAAACATTGGAAATGCAACCAATATTTTCCTTGAATGTACCAAAAATGTATTTCAATATCTCCTTTTAACTTTGACTTTAGTTTTAGCTCAAAGCCGAAACTGTTTTGTTATTTGGCTGAATAAAAGGTTCGCTTAAGGGTATTAAGTGATCAATCAAAATACTGAAATTTGATCTTGTTCTAATTCAATGCTACCTTAAGACTTCTCAACTGTTTTCAAAGAAAAGCCAAACCTAGTTAACAGTTAACCTAAGTAGACTAATTCGACAATAAGCCAGCAATTGCTGATAGGCATTTGTCCGACTTGGTGATCCCCTGTACGCACCACTCACAGTGCCACTTCCCTTAAAAGCACATAAAGTAAACTCATCTTGCGTATGTCACTTATTTTTAGCCACATTATTTTTAAAAGTTCAGGACTTTCAAACCCCATATAAATGTGTATGTTTGAATATAGCTCAAGGCTTAACATTTTTTTATATTTTTGAGAGGAAAAATGGAGAGAATTATTCAAATGGTAGTCATTGCACGCTACTGACACCAATTTTTAAGTCTCTAGCTATTTTAATATACAAGACCTGCATTTAAAATAAATATATTGTTAATTTTACAGGCAGGCTTATTGTTAAAATAAACGTGGTCCGTTACTTAAAACGAATATATCAATAACTATAAAACAAAATAAATATCAAAAATGATCGATAAAAAATGATTTATTTAAAAAAATAATTACGGACATGGCTAGATCGATTCGTAAGTTGATGATATTCAAGCACATACATACACTTTTTCTTGTCTATTATGTAAATCTACACAGTTGCAATATACCTCTGTCGATTGGTAGGGGATATAAGAAGAAAAACAACTAATCCGTAAATTGTAGCAATTCCCAAACAAATGACAATGATTGTTTGGAAAATTGTGGCTCTTTAACATACTGCCGTACATTCTCATTGGAGACATATCCGAGTCTGACGACCGTGCGGGCTTTTGGTTATGGTACTTCCGGTTTCGCCAGCCATTCATTGAAGTGGACCATGCGCAGACACACACACACACTTGTCTGCATATGTGAGCATGTTGGTCGCCATATTGTTTGGGGCATGTGTATGTTTTTGATGTCAATTGGAAGCTCTACTTGAAAATATTTGTTTGTTCTTTCGATTGTTTGCTTTACCTTCTGCTCCCGTTGGCCATTGCTCTATTGTTGTTATTGTAGTTGTTGTTGCTGCTGTTGTTGTGTGTGGGCATGGCGTCAATTTTCTTGACACCGTTATCAATTAAGAGACACGTTGTGTAGCCAGGCACAATTGTCGTCAATGGACCTATCGGAATTGCCAAAGAATTGCTAGGGCGGATGTCATCTGATTCTAGGCAATTGTGTTCGAACAAAATAAAAGCTTGCAATCGTCTCAAATAGGCATCAAGGCTATAAAACGATATAAAGTTATTGCTGTTGAAATTAAAGCCAGTTGTTGTTGCCGTCTCGGATTTTAGCATGACCAATTCCCTTATTTATATTGCATGTGTGTGATTTTAAACAGCTTTCATTTATTTTTATCGTTAGCAAAATATTAGGATCTGAAAAGTAAGATGTTTTGAAGCAATAACTTGAAAATGCCTTTAGATTTATGCAGAATTTCGAAGTGTGAAACATATTTTCACATTTGTGTACAACGGTAAAATGTAGACTAACACCCACCAGAATATTTTCGCTTGCTTAGTTAAAAAAAATATAAAACGCAGTTTTCTTTTATTTTCGCATTCCGTTTTCTCATATTGATGATAGCAGAATCTGCTTGGCAAATGTGCATGGTAAGTCTACCAGTCTGCTTAGTAAAACTTGCCATTGCCCGCATCTGTCTGACAACAAGAAAAATAATTGCAGCGCTGCCACTTAACAATATATTTTTTACACTATTCCTTACTGACCGTTTACAAATTACAAAAGTTACGACACAGCGTTGCCACATGAAATGGAAATTGTAAACTTTTTAGCTACGCTTTTGCAGTTTCGGACTATGATAAATAGTTTGTGGCATAAGTCTATAAAAAGTTTTTATTTTAAACCTTGCCTTATTTCAAAACTAAGAAAATAATTTTTGTATATATTACTTAAGCTCTTCATTGGCCTAGTCATGGCATTCTAGGTAATAATGCGCATAAAAACTGTATACTGCTTGCCGACGCAATGGAAGTCTCTAAACTTGCCTTATTTCAAAACTAAGAAAATAATTTTTGTATATATTACTTAAGCTCTTCATTGGCCTAGTCATGGCATTCTAGGTAATAATGCGCATAAAAACTGTATACTGCTTGCCGACGCAATGGAAGTCTCTAAAAGTACAAGTAACAAGGCAAAATATTATATTAAAATAAATTAAATATTAAATTTTATTTGCTCCAACTGCCGTGAACTGAAAAGACTTACATGTTTTTCTTTATTAGTATAACAACTATGCTTAAATATCTGCATTAGACATGGCTAATAATTATTTTCTTAAATTATTATTATTTTATATGCTTTTGACTTGTCTATTTGTTGTATCTAATTTCGTTGTCATTCCAACTTATTGATAAGAGCTCTTCGAAAGTTGGAAATATAAAAGCAATTTGGGTTAAATGACTTACAGGGGTAATAGCATACACCCACAATTATGGTTGTAAAATTAACTGTTAACAGGGCCAGCGAAATATGGTTCGTAAGAGGAGACGGTACTGTTGCAGGCCCATAAGTCTTAGATGCGGCAGTCCAGATATACTGAGAAGAACCTAATGATGTTCATAATCAGAAGCGCGTGTAAAAGGAGAAGGGCCAAATGCTGATTAACAACGGGCGGCTGCTAAGTTGGGGGGTGCTAAGCTGGATAACACAGCAACAAGTCCTAACTTTATTAAACACACACAACCCACTGTGTGACTATGTGTGTACGTGTGTGAGGGCACGTGTGTGTGCGCGGATATTGTGCAAGTAACAGCTGTGGACGCAATTTATTTAGCGAAAATAAACCAACAAAATCAACAAAGTAACATTAAATCGAAAAGAAAGGGTTTGAATCAAACAAATAAGAGGCTCTAGTCGGGAACTCCCGACTAGGGGATATCCTGAACCAACCTTCTACCAACATCAAATGCAGCTAGCGCTACAAGCTCGTAATAAAAACAAATCAACAAAAACAAGCTTACCCTCAATAGGACTCGAACTCGATAAAAATAGGAGCACAAAAAACAATACAATCGCAATTGCAATGCTGTTGATATAATTCAATAAAGACACGCGTGAATGTGTGTATACATAAATTCTTGCGCTTCGCGCAAATGCTTTTGACAATATATGCTGCCAATATATAACACGTTTTCTTAAACAACTTCGGTGTTTTTTAACCGATCTTGATGAAATGATCAACAGTAGATCCTATTTGTAGTATAGAAAATTTGTACAGTTCAAAAGAGTCAATTGCATTAAAATTGTGGTTTAAATTGGTGGGCAATACTAGTTTGTTTATTAACCTCGTTTTATAGTTTTGTGGTGTTAGCGGTAGGGTGGTAACTTACGGGATTTGCTCAAAAAACAGGATTTCGATATATATTTTGTTCGATTACTTTGAAACGGAGCAAGCTATCGATTATCGGAAACAAACCCGTACTGCGCGGGCACTAGGAGGACAAAATTGCAAGTTTCTAGCTCTTTATATGTTCTGAGATCCCTTCCATCCTATTTAGGGACGGACCGACGGACGGACAGACAGACATGACTAAATGGACTCGGCTAGTTATGGGGTCGGAGATGCTTCTTTCTGGCTGTTACATACATTTGCACAAATACATTAAACACTTTTTACCCATATTAAATGTGATTTTTTGAATTTTTTTGTTTAATATTGTTAGTTGAAAGCCTTCCTTCCATCCATTAAATAATATGTAAGTAAATCTATCAAAATTCGTCTAAAGCCCATGCAAGCGACCGCATAGGTTTCTATTTCTATTTCTATTTCTATTTCTATTTCTGATTAGTATTAGACTTTGTATGAGAATGCATGCATCACTGAACATAATTATATTTATTTTTTTTTCTTTAAACGCGAATCCCGATGAAATGTACTGCATCCCACCTCCCGCGCAACCGACCGTGGGGCGCAGTCGTGTAACGTACGAAACGAGTATATGCACAAATACAATAACAAAAAAAATAAGACTAACTATTGGCTAAATAGTTTAGAATAGAAGACTTTATACGAAGAAGAGAAGACTCCGAGCAGAATAGTCTGTAATGCAGAGAACCCTGAACGGTTCATGCAAGGCATAGTTAGTTGAGTAAAATTGAAGCGATAAGGGTGTTAAATTACGTGTTAGTCTAGTAGGGATAGAGAAATTTAATTGGCTAGTCAACACAGAAGACTCAATTTTTACCAATAATTATTTTGTGGATAAATATTACACCCAGCATGATCCTACGATTAGTTAAGGAAGGAAGGTCAGAAGTCTGCTGGAGTATGGCGGTATCCGCACACGAGGATCCCAACTAAAACCACGAAGGGCAAACAACAAGAATTGTTTCTGAACGGATTCAATTCGGTCTTGATGGATAGAGTACTGTGGTGACCACATACATGAGGCATACTCAAGTATATAAAGGGTTTTTGTCGTGTACGGATCGTCAAACTCCTTCGACCATCGCTTGATGAAACCCAAAACAATTCTGGAATTATTGACCACGGTCTTTGCTTAAGAGTCGAATTTAAGTTTATGATCAAGGATGACACCTAGACCATTAACTTGATTAGAAGAACTGTTAACACGCTCGAGCGGTATGCTATCAAGGATGTAAGAAACCGATTGAGGAGGGCTCCTATAGAAAGTCATTACCATACATTTGGAGCTGTTTAAGAGGCTGGCTAGACACCAAGCCTGCAACGCATCAATGTCAGCTTGTAAGAGATAACATGATGCCATATCTTTATATGCAAGGCATTACTTCACATCGTCAGCATACATTAGTATTCGAGAGTGAGACAGTATCGAGGGAAGGTCATTCATGAAAAGAGTTAAGAGTAGCGGGCCATAATTTATGAAGCAGCAAGGAGTGGTTGACAGAGTCGAAAGCCTTACTGAAATCAGTGTAGATGACGTCAGTCTGCATTCTTTTCTTAATCCCATCAATTACAAGCGAAGTAAACTCAAGAAGGTTAGTGGTTGTAGATCTGCGCTTCACGAACCCATGCTGGGAAGGTGAAATGATAGAACTACATAAATGTTGACGTTAAGATGTTATTATTCTCTCAAAAGCTTTAGGTATAGCGGATAATTTGGAAATACCTCTACCTCTTCTGTGGAGAGGGATAATGTATGATTCCTTGCAAATGGTCGGACAAGATGAAGTGTTTACGGACAATTCAAAAGGTTTTAACACTGGTTTACATAATGCAGCAGCACAGTACCTGAGCACACAAGCAGGAACACCATCAGGGCACGGTGAGTAAACCGGCTTGATAGTGTTAAGGTCTCTGAGAAACGAACTTTCCGTAACAATGGGATTGAAAATGCAGTTTGACCTCTGTAACTGATAAGAATAAAGCTAATTTTTATTATACCCTGAACCCATTGAAAATGGGTAAAAAGGGTATAATGTATTTGTGCAAATGTATGTAACAGGCAGAAGGGAGCATCCCCGAACACGTAAAGTAGATATATTCTTGATCAGCATTAACAGCCGAGTAGATTTAGCCATGTCCGTCTGTCTGTCTGTCCGTCCGTCTACCCGTCCGTCCGTCCGTCCGTATGTATGAACGCAAGGATATCAGAAGAGCAGAAGAGCTAGAGACTTGAAATTTTAGCTGTAGGTTCTCCTAGTCCATGCGCAGATCGAGTTTGTTTCCAATAATCGATAACTAACATTGTTTCCAAGTAATCGATCAAAATCGATATCGAAGTCCTGTTTTTTGCGCAATTTTGGTAAATTATAAGAGCTAGAGTCGCCGAACATGTAGCTTCTAGAATAGTATATATATATATCAAGTATCTTTCATTTTAAGGCTATCGCCACCTCCCCTTTACCACCACAAAGCTATAAATCAAGTTAATAAACCAACTTGTATTTCCCACTAATTTAAGCCACAATTAATGCAATTAATAATGCAATTGAGAATACACAAATATTCTATATTCTATTCTACCGCCTGATAGGCCTCCCTGGTTCTCAAAGGAACTGATGAGGTTAAAAAACGTGAAGTCGAGGTGTTATAAAAAGTTTAAGAAATCGGGAAATCACTCTGATTTCTCCCGCTATGCAGTTGCCCGATCAAATTTTTCCACCCAAAATTCCATCTGCTATAAGAATTACCTTCGGCGTTGTCGCCTTCAATTTTCACATAATCCTAAGCAATTTTTTAACTTTGTCAATTCTAAACGAAAGACATCTACTTTGCCTTCTTCGGTTAAGTTTGCAGATGAGAGCGCGAACACTGATCCAGGCATAGCCGATCTGTTCGCAAACTTTTTTCAAACTACCTACTCCTCCTCTAGGTATAATAAAAATCAGCCTTATCCTTATCAGTTACAGAGGTCAAACTGCATCTTTAATCCCATTATTACCGAAAGTTCGCTTCTTAGCGACCTTAACACTATCAAGCCGGTTTACTCACCGGGCCCTGATGGTGTTCCTGCTTGCGTGCTTAGATACTGCGCTGCAGCATTATGTAAACCTGTTTTAAAACTTTTTGAATTGTCCGTAAACACTTCATCTTTTCCGACCATCTGGAAGGAATCATACATTATCCCTCTCCATAAGAAAGGGAGTAAGTCCGATGTCGAAAACTATAGAGGTATTTCCAAATTATCCGCTATACCTAAAGCTTTTGAGAGAATTATAACATCTCAACTGCAGCATTTATGTAGTTCTATTATTTCACCTTCCCAGCATGGGTTCGTGAAGCGCAGATCTACAACCACTAACCTTCTTGAGTTTACTTCGTTTGTAATTGATGGGTTTAAGAAAAGAAAGCAGACTGACGTCATCTATACTGATTTCAGTAAGGCTTTCGACTCTGTCAACCATTCCTTGCTGCTTCATAAATTAAGCCTTCTCGGCTTCCCAGTCAATCTTTTGAACTGGATTTCAGAGTATTTGCGTGACAGAACCCAAAAGGTTCTTTTCAGAAATTCATTCTCTAAACGTATTCTGGTGACTTCCGGTGTTCCTCAAGGTAGTCATCTTGGCCCGCTACTCTTTACTCTTTTCATCAATGACCTTCCCTCGATACTGTCTCACTCTCGAGTATTAATGTATGCTGATGATGTAAAATTATGCCTTGCATATAAGGATATGGCATCATGTTATCTCTTACAAGCGGACATTGATGCGTTTCAGGCTTGGTGTCTAGCCAACCTGTTAAACTTAAACTGCTCTAAATGTAAGGTAATGACCTTCTATAGAAGCCCTCCTCAATTGGTTTCTTACATCCTTGATAGCATACCGCTTGAGCGTGTTAATAGTACTTCTAATGAAGTTAATGATCTAGGTGTCATCCTTGATCATAAACTTAAATTCGACTCTCATGTTAATACCGTGGTCAATAAGGCCAGAATAGTTATGGGTTTCATCAAGCGATGGTCGAAGGAGTTTGACGATCCGTACACGACAAAAACACTTTATATATCTTTGGTACGACCTATTCTTGAGTATGCCTCATGTATCTGGTCACCACAATATGCTACCCATCAGGACAGAATTGAATCCGTTCAGAAACAATTCTTGTTGTTTGCCCTTAGTGGTTTAAATTGGGATCCTCGTGTGCGGTTACCGTCATACTCCAGTAGACTTCTGATGATTAACCTTCCTTCTTTAATTAATCGTAGAACCATGCTGGGTGTAATATTTATTCATAAATTAATTACTGGTGAAATCGACTCTTCTGTGTTGACTAGCCAATTAAATTTCTCTATCCCTACTAGACTAACACGTAATTTTGTACCTTTATCGCTTCAATTTTGCTCAACTAATTATGCCTTGCATGAACCGTTCAGGGTTCTCTGTGATGACTATAACAAGCATTACAGAGTATTCTGCTCGGAAGCTTCTCTTCCTCGTATAAAGTCTTCTATTCTAAACTATTTAGCAAGTAGATAGTCCTATTTTTATTTGTAATTGTATTTGTACACATACTCGTAGTTTGTATCGATTTTTTTTATTTTTTTTTTTCATATTTACTTTGTATTTCGTGTCGTACGTTACACGACTGCGCCCCTCGGTCGGTTGGGCGGGAGGTGGGATGCAGTAAATTTCATTAAGATTGGTTAAGAAACACAAAAGTTATGTGTGCAAGTGTTAGCAACAGCAAGCGCAAATTCCAAAAATTTCTGTATGCATGTACGCACACACATTCATGCGCGTCTGCTTTGAATTCTATCAACAGCATTGCAGTTTCGATTGTATTGTTTTCTGTGCTGCTATTTTACTTGGTTTACGAGATCGAACCCTGGCGCGGACACTACATTTTTTTTGCTGGTGTGGCTGTTGCGTAGAGGCGGCAGCAAGTAATGCGGTCAGTTGCGAGTTCAAACCCTGCCAAGGGAACTTTTTTTTTTTTATTTATCTTTATTACTACTAAAGCAAACGACCGCGTAGCGCGAGCTTAATTTGGTGTATATAAGAATAAGAGGGTTCAGGGTAACCTCGGGAGCTCCCGACTAGAACCTCTTACTTGTTATACCTAGAGGAGGAGTAGGTAGTTTGAAAAAAGTTTGTGAACAGATCGGCTATGCCTGGATCAGTATTCGCACTCTCATCTGCAAACTTCACCGAAGAAGGCAAAATACGTGTCTTTCTTTTAGAATTGACAAAGTTAAAAAATTGCTTAGGATTATGGGAAAATTGAAGGCGACTACGGTGAAGGTAATCCTTATAGGAAATGGAATTTTGAGTAGAAAAATTTGACCGGGTGGTTGATCGGGTGGTTTGATCGCTGGGTGATCAAGAGGAACGCAGACATCAAAAAACGAGTACAAGGTATCATAAAATAGTTCAATGGAAACATCAATGTCTGCACAATTGTACAGTCGGGACCAGTCGGCTTGCAGAATGAGATCATTCAGTGTATGAAAATCAGCCTTTCGAAAACAACGGACACGTTCAGCTTATTCCGATTCATTGATAGGAGCTGCCTAACGGGAGAAATCAGAGTGATTTCCCGATTTCTTAAACTTTTTACAACACCTCGACTTCACATTTTTTAATCTCTTAAGTTCACTTGAGAGCCAGGAAGGCCCATCAGGCCTCGCTGGGTGATCAAGAGGAACGCAGACATCAAAAAACGAGTACAAGGTATCATAAAATAGTTAAATGGAAACATCAATGTCTGCACAATTGTACAGTTGGGACCAGTCGGCTTGCAGAATGAGATTACTCAGTGTATGAAAATCAGCCTTTCGAGAACAACGGACACGTTCAGCTAATTCCGATTCCTTGATAGGAGCTCGGGCTGGTAGATCAATGACCATATCCAAAGTTGGATGAAAAGGGTGTTCAGGAAGCGTAAGCGGATTAATCCTGTGCACAACACTGTCGAATGAATCCAACACGAAAAAAATTAGATCAAGAGATCTATTTCGCACACGATTAACCAGCCGTAAGGACATTTCATGTAGACAATCAATAAATTCGTTTGACGAAGACGGGAAGACAGGAAGATTAAAGTCCCCAAGAACTACTAAAAGGTCCCTATCAGAAAGTAGGGAGGAGATAGATTTAATAGCATTTAAATGGTTTTGATAAATGGACAAGTTAGATAGAGGGGGTATATATGAACATGAAATAAAGACAGAAAAACTTCCAAACACAACTCTCACAGCCACCAACTCATTCTCTGAGATGGGAAGTTCAATGCGTTCCGACGAAAGAGCAGACTTGACAGCTATGAGTACTCCTCCTCCGGTACGGGAAAGGTGAAAGGTGTATTTGGTTGTAAAAATAAAAGAGTACTGTAGAAAATTTCGGAACACTTATTTTAAAGGATGCAATATCCCTTTCATAGAACTTAAATTTCCCCACTGTTATACTTGGGGCTTGAATTAATATTCTATAGTATTATACAATAAGATGTATCATATGTATCTTTACTTTATCTGTGTACCCGGCTTAGGAGATCGGTGCGGTGGATCCTGCGAAGTTTCCGTCGCTTTCTTCTGCAAAGCCTTCTTGCCAATATATTGGGGTGGGCAGAAAGACAGGCCATGTAGAAGGTGGACTGCTGTCGTAGGTCACCCACCAAGGGAGCATTTACTTGTTAAGGCCCTCTCACTTTAAATGTACTCAGAAGAAGCAGCTCTCGATTTAGTCTGTAGCCTGCGATTGCCTTTTGTTGTCTATTTTCGATTGCCGATTTTGTTTAAGACGGTTCTGAGCTGCTGAAAATAAATTATTTTATAATAAAATGGAGGCATTATCGATAAACATAGTTTTCGGTCGTTACTATTTGGCGTGTATGTGCAAGAGTGTGATCACTCTTATTTTGCGAATGTCCTTCGCAGAGCTGATGTTGAAATTCTACCCGGCGACTTTTTACTTTATAATTCGAATAAAAAATAATTGAAACAAAAAAAAAACAAGAAAGAGGTTCTAGTCGGGAGCTCCCGACTAGGGGATACCCTGAACCTTCTTATTCCAACACTAAATGCAGCTCGCGCTACGCGTTCGTTTGCTTTAGTAGTAATAAAGATAAATTAGAAAAAAAAGTTCCCTTATCAGGTTTCAAACTCGCAACTAACCGCACTCCTTGCCGCCGCCTCTACCTAACAGCCACACCAATTATTAAGTCTTAATAAGAAAAAACCAATTAAAATAGCAGCACAGAAAACGATACAATCGCAATTGCAATGCTGTTGCCTTAACCGGTCAGGATGAAATTTTCAGCAGTAGATCTTATTGTACTGTAAAATATTCGTGTATTCTTAAAATGACAATAGCATTTAAATTGTGGCTTATTTTGGTGGGCACCATTTATTTATTTATTAATGGTCGACAAAACGAGTGTCTTCCTTAATATTCAATACATTATATATGCAATTATGAAAATTAAATGCTAAAAGCCTAGATAGAGAACACAAATTTCAAATAGCATCCCCGACCGATGGAGGTGTTTTATTTGCCAGTCCGGCCAGCTGTGCCCCTTTTCACAGCTAATTTTGTGAGCGTTCGAGCTCACATCAAAGAAGAAGGGTGTAAGTAGGAAAAAAGTGTTCTTAAGTAAAATTAAAAAAAATAATTGTAATTTGCTGAATTATATAAGAATATACCATAAATAGGAGAAAAGAAAGTAAGATTGCTAATAAAGTAAAGAACTGTATGCTAGATATACAGAGTGTTAAGTAGATAGGAAAAAGAGATAGTATTGGGAAAGTAATGCGAAATCACCGACCCGGTGGGGGAAAATTTACAGCCTGTCCGGCAAGCTATGCCCCTGCTCATAGCTGGGAATGGTCAGTGACTACGGTAGAATAAACGTGATGCAAACTATTGTAATTTTTACATAGCAAGCGAAAAGAATTGTGCATAGCGTAGTCTGTTGTGCACGTCGATAGGAAAAGGGGCGATAATTTCTGATTGGTCTAGCCGGAACAGAGAATTGAAGACGCCCTAGCAGAAAAGGAGAATCTATATCGCCAAAGACAACACCGAGAATTGTCCTACGGTTGGTTAACGACGGAAGATTAAGAAGAAGCAGCTTGCTGGAATAGGATGGCAACCGAAGATTAGGGTCCCAATTTAAACCTCGTAAGGCAAAAAGCAGAAATTGCTTCTGAACAGATTCAATACGATCCTGGCTATTATTATACTGCGGAGACCAGATGCAAGAGCAGTATTCAAGGATAGGACGAACAAGAGAGATGTACAGAAGTTTCGTTATATAAGGATCGTTAAACTCTTTAGACCATCATTTAATGAATCCAAGTACACCTTTTGTCTCATTAACGATGGTATCTATGTGAAGATTGAAGCACAGTTTAGAATAAAAAAGAACGCCTAGATCCTTAACTGTTAGTATACGTTGCAATGGAGTATTGTCGATTCTATAACTGACCAGATAAGGTGTAGTACGATGAAATGTCATAAACATACACTTCGAACAATTCAGATGCAATTGATTGGCCGAACACCAAAGTTGTATAGCGTTCAAATCATCTTGTTGACGAGAGTGGTGTAGGGGATGAGTGTATAAAAGAATAAGTTTCACATCGTCCGCATACATAAGTACACGGGCATGTGATTTAGCCGAGGGGAGATAATTTATAAAAAGAGTAAAGGTCCAAGATGACTACCTTGAGGAACACCAGAAGTAATGTGAAACTTTTTAGAGGTAGTCTGCCTCAGCATTACTCTTAGGGTGCTGCCTTTTAAATACGAACGAGTCCAAAGCTAAAGAGACGGAGGGAATCCTAATCGGTCAAGTTTATGAAATATAATATCATGGTGCACAGAGTCAATCGCCTTACTGAAGTCAGTGTAAATGACGTTCCATGTTGAACAGGGGACACAACTGATTTGCAGAAATGCTGCAAATTCGAAGTGATTATTTTTTCAAATAACTTAGGAATAGCGGACAGTTTTGAAATGCCCCTGTAATTTTGTATATCAGACATTCCACCTTTCTTGTGGAGAGGAATGATATAAGATTCTTTCCAAAGAGATGGAAAGACAGAAGATTCAAGGGATAGATTAAAAAGCTTTAGCAATGGATAAACAAGGGAAGAACTACACTCCTTAAGTAGACAACTAGGAATATTTTCAGGCCCAGGAGAGAAAGAAGATTTTAAAGAATTTAAAGCTAAAAGGTGTTTCCCTTTCATAAATTGGTGTTTCCCCTTGATTTATAGTTATTAGGTTGTAGCGGGGATTTGAAAGATACTTAATATATATATACTATTCTAGAAGCTACATGTCAACTTTCGTGACTCCAGCTCTTGTTATTTACCGAAATTGCTCAAAAAATAGGATTTCGATATTGATTTGTATCGATTACTTGGAAACGGGGCAAGTTATCGAATATCGGAAACAAATTCTATATGCGCGGGTACTAGGAGGACCTACAGCTAAAATTTCTTGATTCTAAAATTTCTCTAGCTGTTCTAGGTTCTGAAATCCTTGCGTTCATACATACGGACGGACGGACGGACGTACAGACGGACAGACAGACGTTCATAGCTAGAGCGACTCGGCTATTGATGCTGATCAAGAATATATATATAGTTTATGGGGTCGGAGATGCTTCCTTCTGCCTGTTACATACATTTGCACAAATCCTTTATACCCTTTTTACCGATTTTTAATATGTTTAGAGTATAAAAGACCATACACAATACTTTTAAAAATAATTTCCTGATTTATTTAATTAACTTAATTAACATTATTTTAGTTAAATAGAATTTTCACTAGGTATATTATTATGCAAAAACATATCAAAATTATGTTGGTTAAGAGCTCTTTTAAGCAAACCTTATCTTCTTATGTATTATAAATATTAAGATAGTTTAGACAGGCAAACTAACAAACCAACAGTAAAATTTACCCAGCGCCAAGAGATACTCTTCCTTACCGTCTTATCTAGCCTAAAAAATCATCCTGAAAACTCTACGCACAAGCTTCTCTCCACACTGAATGTGGGCCAAGAAGGCTGTAACACTTTGAATTCCTTACTTTTTTCTGCAACTGCAGCAGGAATACAGATTGAGTATTCTTTATCGCGTGGTGTCTGCTCTCCCTCTATTACTAAGCCGATATTTAACAATTGTTATTCTACAATCAATACAACTAAAATTTGTATAACATCGTCCTTGAAGCATTATATATATTAAAGACTTATTTTTTCCGAACACAATTGTTGTATTCTATTAAAATCCACACGTAGAGAGAAAGTTGCATTTAAATTCCATTTCCAAGTAGCTCATTTAAGATGTCGGTTATGATTCGTAAAGTGTAAACACTACTCCACTTAGACTAGAAAAACTTTCAGCTAGACCACGAACATTTAACAGGCTGCGTGAAAATATATTCAAGAGTGACAGCAAAAGGTAAAAACAAATACGCAAAATAAAGAAAAAGCGCACACAATCAATAAAAGCAAAATAACCATGTCAAGTGCGAATTGATTGAATCCCGCCATTTTGTTTCTATTGGAAAGAATGCGCCGTTTGTCCCGAAGTTTGTCTCGACAGCCAACCCTTTCAAAGAAATAAAGTCCAATGTTGGGGTTTCCCTCGCGCGCTCGACACGTCTCGTTTAATGGCCACAGACGAAAGGTTTTTAATTTAATGCTCGGCCACTTGGTCAGGCAATTTGAGCTATGAGCACATGGTAAGAATAAAAACCCATCAAAAAGCCAAGACTGATAATACACATCCTCATTGAGTAATAAAGAGACAGAGGAGGCTTTTGGATCAAAAGTTCTTTTTCAAAATACTTCATGGGCAATACCTAGGTTGCAAACACAACACCCGGCTGTCTGCAGCTACTTCTGCCGTTGCCCAAAAATTCAAAGACAACTTCAGAACATATTTTATAAGAACCAACAACAACCATAGGAACCAACAAGGAAAAAATAAGTAAGAGGTTCTAGTCGGGAGCACCCGACTAGGGGATACCCTGAACCCTGTTACTCCAGCACTAAATGCAGCTCGCGCTACGCGCTCGTTTGCTTTAGTAATAATAAAGATAAATTAAAAAAAAAAGTTCCATTGATGCCTCCTCTACTCAACAGCCACACCAGCCAAAAAAAAAGACGAAGTTTCCTCCATAGGGTTCGAACTACATACTGCACCACTTGGCGCCACCTCTACTCAAGAGACACACCAATAATTCGGACGCACTGAGATGAAAACCAATTAAAATAGCAGCACAGAGCTCCCCTTATCATATCCGGAGACTTTTACGCGTGGGCCGTGGAATGGGGAAGCAACGAAACCAACGCGATTGACGTGGGCTTTGCAAACGACGGGCAGGAGCCCACGTACTGCAAGACCGGTAGAGGCTGTATTATAGACCTCACCCTGTTCAGCAGCTCACTTTATAGACAAACTATAAGGAAAGTCAGCGATGGATTCACATTCAGCGACCATCAAGCACTACATTGCGAGACCCACGGGAGAGGATGATACAACATCAGCCCAAAACAACCACAAAACAGCCCTCAGACAACTGCCTAGACGAGGAAACCTATACGAATTCTCTAAGCCATGCTCAATGGACATGGACCACGGAGTCAGAAGAGGTCATGGCGCAGCAGCTAATGGAACACATCTCGGATGCGTGCCACTTCTCCATTCCTAGGAGTTATCCAAACTGAAGAGGAGCACTTTGCTACTGATAGAATGAGGAAATCGGCGACCTAGGGAAGCTTGCCTATGCGCGATAAGGTGCTCTCAACGATCCCGAGGCCCGCCGAACTTTGCATCTAGAATGGGAGACCTGCGGGCAGCCAAACGAGACGTCAATAGAAGTATTAAACAAAGGAAATCCAATTGCTTCCAGCAATTATGCGTTGAGGCCAACAACCCGCGTGACTAGCCCTACCGAACTCGCCACTATAGTCGAGGCACTGTTCCCACGGCACCCACGGATAGTGCAGCAGGTGTCCGCGGACGAAGTAGAAGGTTGTTGCAAGCAAGAAAATAGGCGACAAAAAGGCCCCAGAACCAGATGGTGTGCCAAACAAGGCTTTAAAGCTAGGCATGCAGACGATACCCGACACCTTCGCCGAGACATACACTAGATGCCTACCGGACGGCTGCAGCTAAAGCAATGGAGGGAACCCGATGGAGGTGGGGAGATAGGGAGATTGCAGAATCATATGATTCGCAGATGATCTGGCTCTAGTAGTAGGGGGCAAAGAGATAAAACAATTAGAAGCGGCAGCGAATGCATCCATAAGGAACGTGGCCAACAGGATGCGTGGTGCTAGCCTGGAGCTGGTAGGCCACAAAACAGAGGCTGTGCTTATCGCAAGCTGCAAAATAGTTGAGTTTGCCAGATTTAAGCGATACAACGTTAGTATCGAGTCAAAGGCTTCCACCAAGTATCAGGTGGCCCTTTCGAAGATGCTAGAGCAGCAGAAGTCTACTTATCGCGAGAGTTGTAGCCTCCGTATTGCTCTATGCTGCACCGATATGGGCATCAACGGTTGCAATCCAGGAAGGCCTCCGAAAGAAGATGTCAGTCCCTGACGGGCTCTGCGCACTCCGCACTATTTCCGGGTTCCGGACGGTGTCGGACGAGGAAGCCACAGTGTTGGCTGGAATACCGCCAGTGAATATATTGACCAAGAAAATGAAAAAAATATACCTGGCCCGAATGGACGACATCCGAAGGTCGGAGAGAGCAGTCTCGATGGCAACTTGACAAGAAAGTTGGAACGCGGCGAGCAAGGGGAGACGGACACACAAGCTAATCCCCAATCTGGAGCAAAGAACTAGGAGACGGAACGGAAAAATTCACTTCCATATAACCCAGTTTTTTCCTGGACACGGCAGATACAGGAAGTATCTTCATAGTTTCATACACGAGGACACTCCAGAGTGCCCGAACTGCCCAAATCTGGACGAAGACCTTACACAAATGCTGTAACAATGCTCGAAGTACAGATATGGAGTAGAATTTGAGCCCATACCTGAGGGACTTTTGAAGTTCATGTTGGAGGAAGAGGACAACTGAAGAAATCTGAGCCACCTCATTATAGGCATCCAGAGAAGATGCGAAAATGAGCGACGAAGAATGGAGACTACCTAAAATAGGCAACCCTTCGAATAGGCAACCCAACGAAGTAATACTTTATGGTGATCCCGCGGGGAAAGTGGTGCGTAAGTGGTGGGGTGAGTTTAGTACGTAGGGGTTGACAGAGTCAGCGAATCGTGCATACGGTTGGCCCAGGCCTTCAGTATCTTACGAAGACATTCACCCCCAAGCGGAGCAAAATAAAAACACACACACACTTTCCTGTTATTGTCCACACTTTTCAGCTTATTAAAATAAAATTTTGCACACTTTTCATTTATTTAATCCGCAGATATTTCCTAATTACAATTTAAACTCATCCTGCTCTAAAGGGTCCCAGACAAACGACCTCATTTACTAAGAATAGCGACGAACAACAAAGCAAAACACGCCTTCTTTGTTTTTGTTGGCTGTTAATTGCATCTTGTGTGATTAATTTCTAATACTGTGTGTGCTACTGTGTATGGATGTTTTTGTAGAAAATTTGTGTGCCTGACTAGAAATGATTATGTCTTCAGAAGAGCTGCAAGCATATTTCCTTCCGGCCGCCCAGATTCTTAAGCCTGCTGTGATATTTAGCTGGCTTAACAATTTAGAGCTTTTAATATACATCAATTGAAAAAGTCAAACCATTTGTTTTCATATTATTTTTATCATTATTATTAATTTTATTATGCTATACAGATTAATTGAAATTACTAATTGTATATTATAAAAGGATAGGTTGCATTGTTTATAAACACTATTTCAACCCATACTCACCATACTCAATGTAGAATATGCCGAATACTTAACATACGAAAAACTTTACGGCATTAAAGAGATTAGTAATTTAATCACGTTATTCAGTTAATACATTTAAAAAGCTTTCTGCTAGGCTTCGAGCACATAAATTTATAATTATATTTTAAATTAACACAAATGGTCAACTATGCGATAAAAAGATAAAAAGCAACAACATTATTCAGCCACTATCAAAAACATTAATCTTCAAACAAACATTATTATTATTATTAAATTCACATTATACGACGTAATTCATGTTTTCGTCCCATTTGGCCGAACGATAGTGAAGTGGTCTCCGGAAAAAGAAAAAGCGACTTCATTTAGTCACAGAAGCTTTGGATTACAAAAATAAATATTTTGAAAACTTTTCGCTCCAATGTAAAGAAACTAATTTTTAAATACCGCCCTCCTGTGTGATTCTCATAATTTTTACTAAAACTTAGTTGTTTTCATACTTATAATTGTTAGTCTGATAAAGTTGTGTTGGCTTCTTAATCTCTGCTCATACTCTCTTTTCTTTACCTCTTTGCAGTCCATCTCTCACTTCCTCATTATTAATCATTTAATCATTTCGTGACATTATTCTATCGTGACAATATTATTTAAAAAAAAAAAAAGCGCGGTTTGATTTTATAAATCAATTCAGCTTGGTTTCCTTTTTCTTTCTCTATTAATCAAGCTTTATCGAATATTTGTCAAGCTTAAGACTTTTATTCTACTTATTCCCCAGTCTTACCAAACATGTCTTATTATTATATTTGTTTTCACCTTGCACTATAGGTATTCAAGTTTTTACCCATACCTCTCTTCATTTTGATATCAAATCTTTTTTATCGGCATATCTTTGTCGACTATATCAATTAATGATTGATTTCATGAAATAAATGAATTGTTAATTCTATTTACTTTTATGTTAAATGAATTTCAAAATACTTTTGAATTGACATATACCAAATGTTAAGGAAGTTTGCAAGTAGATTTCTCATTTTATTTTTGTCTTTTCTGCATTGCTCACACGGCGTATATGTGCTGTTGAAATTTCAATAATAACTTTGTATGAAGCTGGTTTTGCCCTCAAGCCGGCACTGCTGGTGGTGGTGTTGCTGATGAAAATGTGGCTGACAATCGCGTCACATTGGGCTATTCGTTCAACTCTCTCTCTGATTCGCTCCCTGCTTGTGTACTTATTATTGCCCGAGCTTAGCAGGCGAGTCGCGTTCGCCTTTTTTTTTGCTGCATTATTCTTATTAAACTATATTCATTTCCTAACACATATACACCAACACACAAGCTCCGCGCACACATGTCGGCTAAAACCATTCACGCTTCATTGTTTTACTTAATTTGGTTGATTATTGCTGGCGAAGTCATTTTTGGCGGCCTCTTGTTTGGCGAAAGATTTTGATTTTACTGATTTTACTGCAAATTTTATTTTGTTACTGTTAGCCATCTAAGTTTCCCACAAACCAATTGAAAAGTAGCGCAAACTAATATAGATTTTATTTTGTATGCCCCTAAATCCAGCTCTAAGTACATTGGCCTAAAAGGTTAAGGCCCGAATATCTGACTGTAGCATTTCCTTGATTGATTAACAATACAAACAGCTGCAGTTATTTATGCTACTTAGTTCTAAGTCTCTACTAAAATGTTGTACCTCATTACCAATAGTCTTCAGTCCTTATTCCAATATCTATTAAAATATTAAATGTATATGTATAAGAAAGAAAATATATTAACGCTACGAGAAAAAAAAATCTAATATTCCCATACAGTTATGCAAATGCTTATAAATATTTCTTGGTCGGCAT